>NC_135561.1:21473485-21713485 GCF_964340395.1 Glandiceps talaboti | reverse complement strand
AGAGTGTACGAGTGTAGACTTCAAAAAAGTCACTCGTCAAATAATGTTTCCGTTTGACTGACAGTTATGGGTACATATATCAGGATTACTAGCGATGATTACTTGTTACTGTATAATAATATGAACATCTGGTCTTCAGAGGAAACAAGATATATTGTCGCAGGAAAAAATGTTCTGATCACGATTAAATATTCAAGTGTATGTGAAAGTAATTATTTTGTTGCACCTAATTCTTATTCATAATATACTTGATAAAGTTATCGAAGTATAAAATAACTCAGTACTTACAATACTTAGAAATGTTTATGATAATTGATTTATCAACTAGGTGTTGACTTTGTTGGACTGAGTGCAGAGACTACTTCATCTGGTGTGACAATAGATACTACTCCACCAATGACAACCAGTGTAGCAATTGAAGTGGGTGGAGGCTACCACCAATCAACATCGTCGTTAAGCGCCAGCTGGGAAAGAATATTTTACGATAGAGAAAGTGGTGAGTAAATGTATAAATATGTATAAATTAAATGAGTAAGCCAGAAAGTAATCCATTACTGTACTTTACCAAGACAGAATCTTACCTTAAATTTGACTCTCTGTTTCTGTCTTTGTCTGTCTGTCTGTCTGTCTGTCTGTCTGTCTGTCTGTCTGTCTGTCTGTCTGTCTGTCTGTCTGTCTGTCTGTCTGTCTGTCTGTCTGTCTGTCTGTCTGTCTGTCTGTCTTTGTCTGCACGTCTGTCTGCACGTCTGTCTGCACGTCTGTGGTTCTCTCATACATCAGGTATTACCTATTATGAATGGGGTATCGGATCCAAACCTGGAATTGTTGATGTTTACCCATTTACCACGACCAATCATCTACAAGGAACAGCAGATAATGTTAAGTTACTTGAAGGACATGCATATTATGTGTCTATTAAGGTAATACATTACAATTAAATGTGGTTATATTCTTAGATATCACAATAACACTAGTGTTCGAAATCAGAGTATTATGCAGCAAACTCAAATGACTTTTTATCATATGTGAGTGTCTAGTTCAGGTAGTTATGTTTCCTATCGTTTTCCATGTGGTCTATGTGTTATTGGTGGTCTTCAGCCATGGCAGATTGGGATAACAGTTTTATATTGTCTTTTTACGTTGATGTCTGTTTTCGCATCCACTATTTCTGGTGAGACTTAACAATATTTTGCGATTTTGTTATTTTTTCTCGAATATTTAAAAAAAAGTTTAGGGTCGGCAGTGATATAAATAGGTGGGGTCGGGTAACCGAGCCAAACAATTTTTAGGCCTAATTTATGAACGATATAAGCCGACAAGTTCCGGATACTTTGATATCCGTTTGTTAATTGTAATATTTGTAATGAATTTAAAAAAATACTCTCTTTTCAATTTAAAATTGTTGTAGGCATACAATGGAGCAGGTCTTTCTAGTGCCGTGACGTCATGGGCAGTAGTGATTGATACGTCACCACCCAATGCTGGTTTTGTATTTGAAGGGTATCCTAGCAACGCAGTCAAAGACTTAGACTATCAGGTAATTACGTCACGAGTTTGGGGTTCCATTAGATGATCCATAGAAAGGTTTATTAAAAATATTTTCGTACGTGTAAATTTGTACAGTTGTTGATAGTGTTTCCATATTTTAAACACGGAGTAGAGAAATGTACGTGGTAGATTTTAAATTAATATTCAACACAGACTATCGCAGTTATTTATCTTAACAGGACAAAAATACGTTAGTAGGTTACAGTTTGCATTTGATCGATTACTCTTATTAATTAATTAATTTATTTATTTATTTTTATTCATTTATTTTTAATTAATTAATTAATTTGTTTGTTTGTTTATTTATTTATTTTACATACTGTATTATCAACTACACTGTGTGATGAGTTGTTTTAACATACATACAATGTACTGTATTATCAACTACAATGTGTGATGAGTTGTTGTGTCTTTTTTATTTCCAGACAAACACAGATTCATTGCCTGTATACTGGGAAGGTTTCAATGATCCACACACACAGATTGTGCAATATTCTTGGAAAATTGGTACATGTCCCGGATGTGATAATATTTTGGGAGAACAAAATATTGGATTGATTACAGGTCTGTGTCTGTCTAATTGTTCTTCAATAAAATCATTTTGATTTGTACCAATAACGCAGCCACACGATGGAGATATCAAACTCAAATTTGCATAACAATTTTACGTACGTTTTTAGCACAACTGATAAAGTTCAGTAGTGCTATAGGCATGGTGCGGTGTCTGTTTGTCTATCTGTCTGTGTGTATGCATGTGTGTGTGTGTGTGCGTGCATATGTGCGTGTGTGTGTGTGTGTGTGTGTGTGTGTGTGTGTGTGTGTGTGTGTGTGGATGACTTAAACTCAAAAAACCGCCAGACCATTTGCTTTGTATTTGGTGTGGACATTACTTTTAGTATCTAGTTGGGAAATTTGTTCAAAGCGAAATGATCGCACACGTATGTAATTTGGGCCAAAATTGTCATTTTACGTCAAAAAACTTAAACTCAAAAACTACTGGGCAGATTGGTCTGAAATTTGATGGGAACGTTCTTAGAGTTATTTTAATTCAGTTTGTTCATGACATGATAAATCCATCAGTAATATGCAAATTTGGGTTAAAATATGTCTTTTTGGTCAGACATCTTGAATGCCAAAACTACTGAGCAGATTGGGTTGTAATTTAATGGATGTGTCTAGGGGTGTATATATGAAATATTAGCATGTAATGATCTCATAAGTGATATGGAAATTAGGTGTAAACATGTGAATTTTGGTCAAAAAGTTATATTTCAAAAAGTACTTGGTCAATTAGACCATGGACTGAAAGAAGTGTTATTCTGCAGATTTTCTTCAAAACGTTTTGACACAATTGGCCTTAGCAACCATGACCACACCCATAAGAACAACCAAATGCCAGTATGTTTTGGTCAAATGACAACCTCAACTGGTAGGCAAGTGAGTAACCATTCAAAAATGTAAATATGCTAATATCCCTGGCAACCATGACCAAGCCCATAGCACATAGCAACAACCAAACGGTTGTGCATTTCGATTAATTATCATTTTTTTACTTTATTATTTATTTGCCAGAGGTCGAAAAAACAATATCAAGTGAGGAAAATGAAATAATCAAGTAAACACATCGGCAATGAGAAAAAATATAATATATTCACAAAGATAAACAACAGGGATTCTTAGACAAGAGAACAAACATTCAAAAAGTGTATGCCAATATGCCTAGCAACAATATCACGCCCATAGCAACAGTAAAATTATCACATATATTGCAAAGATAACAACATCGATTAATAGAGAAGTGAATAAACATTTAAAAAAATGTATGTAAATGTGCCTGGCAACACGACCACGCCCATAACAACAGTCAGATGATCAAGTGTATTGCGAACATAACAGCAGGGATTAATAAATAAAAGAATAAACATTAAAACATGTATGAAAATATACCTAGCAACAAGACCACGCTCATAGAAACAGCTAAATGACCGTGTATATTACAAACTTTTTAAAGATAACAACAGGGCTGGATAGTCAACTGGATAGTCATCAAGCATATGGACACCTATAGCTAACATGGATCAGCATGTGGGTATTACATATTGTACCCAGGTGACGCCATTGGCGCTATTTTTATAATTTCAAATTTGTTGCTAGCGACTTTGTATATGTGAGTCAATTGGTAATACATACTTATAATACTCCGGCAGTTATCCAATTGTGTGATATTTTTATATGTCTTTGTTTTCTTACTACATTGTTCCATAAACATATTTTCATCTATTTTCCCAATTTATATTAACTTTTCCCCTATCTTTGTCTCAACTTGAAATGTACCAAAGAAATGGAAGCCAACTATCTAAACTTACAACCTGGTGTAAAGTATTTTACCACAGTTACAGCATGCAATGCTGCACAGCTATGTACTACAGTATCATCAGATGGTGTAATACCAGACGATTCTCCACCTATTGCTGGTAGTGTCTATGATGGACCAAGTGATGGTGATTGGACCTATCAAGCATCTCGGTATGTTACAAAATACATTGGTTTCAACTTTTTTTTTGCTTTACAGTAAAACATAAACGTTAGGTTTGTTCTTCAACGGATTATGTAAATCATCTATCGATTCTCGCTGTCACCAATAAGGTTTCAAATATCGTCATCGGGATCATTTTGCCATTGAGATTAGGCCATAAAATAATCACACCATGAGCAGGGTTCTTATAGGACTCCTAGACCTCTGATGCTGTTTTATTTTGTTTGATTGTTTGTTTGTTTGTTTGTTTGTTTGTTTGTTTGTTTGTTTTTTGGGGGTGTTTATTTGTTAGAGAAATGAAATGAATACAAAATTTACGTAAAATAACCCGTTTTAGAAAATCGCTTTAATTGTGTTAACAAGGTACTCAGACATTTTGAAAGGGTTTGGCGCCCTTTTCGCATTGTTCAGGGAGAAGACTGAAATGTTGTGACGTAAGTCCATTTCATGTTACCAACTGGTTTGATGTTCAAATAAAACACCAGCTCTTCTCTTCGTTGTTTAGGGAAAGATTGTCTGTTCATTGGTATAATTTCCACGACTATCACTCACAGTTATCTCACTATGAATGGAGAGTTGGGACAACACGTGGTGGTGGTGACGTCATTCCTATAACACTGCTTCACATCACTGAAGAAGTGTACATTCCAAAATTGGACACGCCTTTACCTGTTAACATTCCAATATATAGCACTGTTACTGCCTACAACAAAGCAGGTATTTCTTTAACGTTGACTTCCTACTTAAGTAATAGACATTCTATGTAAGGATTGTTATGATAAAGCATACACAATTAACAAAAACCTTGATTAAATTTAAAAAAATTAATTTAAAAATTTAGATTAAACTTAGTGTTCATTCCTAGGCCTGGCTTGTGAAAGTTCTTCAAATGGAGTGATTGTCGACGAAACTGCCCCAACTGTTATCAAGAAGGTGACCTTTGACCGAAGTTTAGGTTCGATCCAGGATGGAAGTCAGGTGAATAAAACACTTGACGAATATCTTATCCTATAAATGTTTGTTAAATTATATATATATACATATATATATATATATATATATATATATATATATATATATATATATATATATATATATATATATATATATATATATATATATATATATATATATATATATATATATATATATATATATATCTGTGTGTGTGTGTGTGTGTGTGTGTGTTGTTTGACCAATTCTGTAGTCAATCTAAATATGTGACAAACTATTCATCTTAATCTACCAAATACAGCAACATCATTTTTCGTTGCCATAGTTTTCATTCGAATCATGATTAACATTTTGCATTTGTTTTATTTCTGACACAGTTATGGAGAGGCCTTCTACGTGTTACATGGAGATTCAACGACAATGAAAGTCCAATTGAGAAACAAATATTATCAGTTTTCACACACCAACAATCTGCACAAGATATCCCTTCTGTCGAGGTAAGAAGGTTTGTCAAGTAAGAATGACTTGGCGTCTAAGACTACTGCATCACAGTTTGGGACATGGAGTATAATAACAAAAATTGTATCATTATATAATGTTTTTGAATTTCTTCTCATCTTGGTATAATGTTGAAACTGTTTATCGTAATGGGGCATTACAATAGTAACAATTGGCCAAGAGGTGATTTTTTGTATTACACTCGATTGGTCCACATGTCTTCTATGATGATTTATTTCATTTACAGCTGTCTGGCTATGAGACTAAGTATACATTTACAGAGTTATCCTTGGACGATGGTGATACGTATTATGTTAAAGTAATTGCCTGCAATTCAGCCAAATTATGTAACTCATCTGAATCGGAAGGAGTACTGGTAGGTGTGGACTTTGTTTTGTATTTGGTTGTTGTAAGTGAAGTGTCCATTACTTTACTCGTTACTAATTGATATGTCTATGAAAAGAATTCAATTGATTTCATCACATAAATTACAAGCTATGTGTCATTTCTCGTGTAGACATTGTGTTCATAAAACTCTTCTGCAGTTATAAAATTTCTTCTCGTGTCATTATAATTATGTAGGTTGATTCTACGCCCCCTACAGTCGGTACATTTGCAGTGGACACGGATCATGCCGCTGACCTATCCAGACACCTGGACGGGTCAATGACCTACACACAGAGTAATGACGATAATTTGGCAAGCATTGAATTAGCCTGGATTGGGTTCTCCGATATCCATTCAGGAATTACTGCTTATTATGGCACTGTAGGTACAGAATACAGTGGTAGACAACTAACCCCGGTAAGTCACAATCATATAATATCATATAATAGAGAGTTATATGATTTGTGTTGTGTTTATTTGAGATCAATAAAAAACAAGAAAGTAAGCTGTGCAGGGACAAAAGTCACAACGGATGCAATTGTTACTTGTGTCTGTCTGTCTGTCTGTCTGTCTGTCTGTCTGTCTGTCTGTCTGTCTGTCTGTCTGTCTGTCTGTCTGTCTGTCTGTCTGTCTGTCTGTCTCTGTCTCTGTCTGTCTTTCTCTGTCTGTGTATGTATGTATGTATGTATGTATGTATGTATGTATGTATGTATGTATGTATGTATGTATGTGTGTATGTCTCTTGCAGAGGGTGATTTATATACATTATAATTTATATACTTTGTGATACAATGTTGAACACATGCACCAATTGTATTACAATGTATACAAATCACTCTGCAAGAGACAGACAAACAGACAGACAGACAGACAGTCAGACACAAGCAACGTACAATTGCATTACAATGTATACAAATTCACTCTGCAAGAGACAGACACAAGCAGCAATTGTATAGTTCTGCTGACTCTTACTCCTGTACAGCTTACTTCCTTCAGCTGTAATAAACAAGTGGTTCTTTAAAACTACATACTGTATGATTCATGCCTGTACAAATCGTTGAGTTTATTGTAGAATAATTTCAATACTTATTATTGGCAATATCGTCAACGAAAGTTGCCATTTGACTGACACTTGGCCTCGGACGAGTTGTCCATTTACACATCACAGAGTGACTTAAACGCAAGATGTTTTACTACACTCAATAGTTTGCAGACAAATCTATAACATTTTGATCTTGTAACTATCGTATGATGACCTTGTAACTATCGTGTGATTCCCTTGTAACTATCATATTTTGACCTTTCAAGTACTTTTGTACTTTATTACAAATAGGACGGACCTGTCAAGTTTGATCACGAGGATGGCGATCTATACCGTGATGAGGGCACTATTCAGACTGGTACAATTCTAGTCATACGAGATCTTGTACCTGGAGAGTATATTTATGTAACTATGTGGGCTATCAATGGTGTATGTACTATTCACTTTATTCATTTTCTGTGTTTATTTTCGATTAAGTTGATGACAGGTTTCGTCACAAAAGACACGTTTTTTCCAAATGTTCAATTATTGGTACAAACAACATATCATCATAATATCATAATAAATATGTCTATGTTTCAAAGCATTCTCAATACAACGTTATAGTTAACATTTGTTTTGATTGTTTTCAGGTTGGAATGAGAAGTATGGAAGCACATGAAACATTTGAGATTGTCGAATCAAATGAGTTTGAAGGTATACTGGTCAAAGTCAGAAGATGTGAGTCTCAAACCTGTCAAGGTGATTGCACTTGCGCAGCTGAATATCAACTGTGTCATGGGAATGAGGAAGATTGTGTTGATGTATCAGGTAAATACTGTAATAGTTTCATTCAGCGTTTTTAAACAAGTTTTCATTGATTCAAAAACAAAGCAAATCATAATCAATACTAGGAAGAATTATAGGTATAATGATAAAATAGAACCTAATCCATACTTGTCAAAATAATTTAAAACAACTGAACTAACATGATAAAACAAAGAAGGAATGGAAAAATATTATAGAGAGTGGTTTACAATTTTTTACTGAAATAAATATGTTCATCTTTATGTGATTATTCTTTCTTGATAGAAAATATGAACTATGAACAAGTTGAAGTGGTCGACATTTTAGATTATCAGAACACTGGATTGAATCAAATTGACATAGACTACACTCCCTCGGGATGTGCATTAGCTGCTGTATGGACAACATCGTCGTCGACACCAGAGGGCGGTATGTACAGTGTAATTTGCTCTGGCGTAAAGAAATGTTGAAGTATGCTACAGTCGTTTTGAATTTATACGCCATGTATTTCAATATAAATAAAGTAGTGAAAGTGGCCGTACAATTCACATGTTTTAACAGTTTTTGATGGACACGATTATCATCTCGGGTAGTTGTCAGTTTTCTTCTTATTAGTTCACATATGAATCACTTCTCAAAGTATATGCAAACACATTGATATACTGAGTATATAGGCACTACACTGGAGATGGATATTTTCATTCCCGATTACACATTCCTTTATATGAACGAAGACCTTAGTACATTCCATAATCTTGAGTAGGAAAACCCATATAATAACGATTAAATAACTACTTCATGGCTGTTTCAAAGATAAACTGTTTGAACCAAGCCATGATTTCAACAATTTCTTCTAATTCGTGGAATATATTTGACTATGTGCACGTTTGAGGAGGCAGTATGTTTGGGCATAATAAGTATACCGTATGGGATAAAACACTTCTTATTGATTTTGATATAGGTATACGAGTACACCGGTATGAATGGAGTGTTGGCATCAAGGGTGCAGACCCTGGTACAGGTGTTTTCAATCCAGCCCATGACCGTATATGGTATGATGTTGGTTTGGAGACATTCGCCATTTTCCTGCAGAAACGAGGAGAACCACCAGATACATGTATGTATGACTCAAGTGGCATCTTACTATAATCACAACGTGTTGACAAATTACTTATTTTTAGTCACTGTAAATCACCATGTTCAAGTTATAATGATTTTTTTTAAAATAATATGTCACATTTTTCTGTGGTACTGTGCCATATTAACTTCACTACAGATATGACATGACTTAAGACGTCCATCATTGACGTAATTCTATGTGTAACCATGGTGAATTTGCCAAATATTTGAAGACAATATTCCTTTGTTTCTTTAAAGATCCACTGGAGAATGGAGTTGAATATGTATTCTACGTAAAGGCCTGGTATGATGAGGACACTTATGCAATATATTCTTCCGATGGAGTCAAAATCGATTCCATCGCACCAAAGATATCTTCTTCAAGAAAGGTAGCTCGTCCTAAATATTTCCTTTGAATAGAGGCTTTCATTAGTGAAACCTGAAAATACACGTATTAATCAAAAAACAATCACACAGACAATTATGTAACAAATGTTAACATAATTATTATAGAAAATATCTAAAACCGTTACCATGGCATTATCGCATACATTTAGTACCACGTCTGAAGTCTGATGTCTATTTTTTCTTTTTAATACATACATGTCGTCTTACAGTATTGTAATAATTTTCCTTTTATTATGTATTATTGACTAGGTGAAAGATGTACATAGTTTAGATGACTCGGTAGATATGGATTACACTATATCTTGTGATACTCTAGGAGTGATTTGGAAAGGTGTATTCACTGACAGTGTTGAAGATTTACAGTTCTTTGAGGTGTCAGTTAGTACTTATCCTGGAGGTATTCTTTTGTTATGATTTTCGTATACGTGTACATAATGTAGTTGTTCTCGTAAACGTGTGCATAATGTAGTTGTTCTCGTAAACGTGTGCATAATGTAGTTGTTCTCGTAAACGTGTACATAATGTAGTTGTTCTCGTAAACGTGTACATAATGTAGTTGTTCTCGTAAACGTGTACATAATGTAGTTGTTCTCGTAAACGTGTACATAATGTAGTTGTTCTCGTAAACGTGTACATAATGTACTAGTTGTTCTCGTACATAATGTAGTTGTTCTCGTAAACGTGTACATAATGTAGTTGTTCTCGTAAATAATGTAGTCGTTCTCGTAAACGTGTACATAATGTAGTCGTTCTCGTAAACGTGTACATAATGTAGTTGTTCTCGTACATAATGTAGTTCTCGTCAACGTGTACATAATGTAGTTGTTATCGTCCATAATGTAGTTGTTCTCGTAAACGTGTGCATAATGTAGTTGTTCTCGTAAACGTGTGCATAATGTAGTTGTTCTCGTAAACGTGTACATAATGTAGTTGTTCTCGTAAACGTGTACATAATGTAGTTGTTCTCGTAAACGTGTGCATAATGTAGTTGTTCTCGTAAACGTGTACATAATATAGCTCTCATTTGGTGGAATTGTGATTTTGGTGGTAGTGGTGGTGGTGGTGGTGGTGGTGATGATGGTTGTGGTACCTGTGGAATTTTATCACGCTTATAACTTTGATAATGTTTACTGTCTGTCATTATCGTAAAAACGAAAGACATAATGAGAGAAAAATGAAGGAAGTACTTCAAAGTTTAACTGACAGTCCTGCATAATCTTCTTTTCAGGGGAAGATGTAAGACCATACAAACTATCTCAACATACATCAGCTGAATATCAAACACTCTTCACTGATTTAAATCTAATACCCGGTATCAGATATTATACCAACGTTATTGCTCACAGTTATACACAGTTAACTCGTCGTAAAACGTCCGATGGAATTCTGGTAAGATGTTTTGATTTTGTGTTCATGTAGTTTTGCTTTCAATTCGTCAGTTTATTGTTTTTTTTGAAAGCTTTGGCCACGTTATTTTACTACTTTTAAATACAATGAATTTGTTCTCACTATTTTTCTCCAAACCATTTACAATTAACATCAACAACTCCCATACATAATTAATTATTATTTGTATTTTCACTTTCAGGTAGACGTAATAGCGCCCTCAAGTGGCATGGTATATGACGGCATTGGAGTACATGACGCTGATTACCAGAATTCAAGTTTAGTTGTTTCAGCAACATGGGATGGGTTCTCGGATTTACAGTCATTTATTAAATACTATATATGGTGCGTTGGTAGTTCCCCTGGTGATGACGATATCGCTGAGTGCCAACATGTTGGTGTCCAAACTCAATATTCGTGGGAATTAGATACACCATTACAATCTGGTATGAGTTGTAATTTTTATTGTGGACTAATTTCTTAGTTGCTGTCTGTTTTTAATTTTTGTAGCCTTCTACCAGTGTCTAAAACTAGTTTTGGTAAATTTTCTATACCTAGGACAAATGTTGTATTCAAAGGTGCTAGCCGTGGATGATGCAGGCCTTCAGTCACAACCTGTCATATCTGATGGAATCGTCGTAGATACAACACCGCCAGAAATCTTACAGAAGTACGACTTCAGTGATAACGTACTTCAGAATCCATCATTTGAACAAATTGATGACAGTGCAACTACCATATCGGCATTAGAAGGGTGTATGTCACACGGGTCACCTAAAGATTGGATAGTTGATGGAACGGCGACAGTGTATACCTGCAATGATGACGTAGCCCACAGTGGACAATCATTTCTTCAGTTGCGAGGTGAAATTTCACAAACATTTTCAACAATACCCGGTGAAAAATATCGCCTTAGTTTCCATGTAAGTCACTCACCTCAATCGAACGTACCAACATTATTCCAAGAAGGATTTATTAAAGTATCGCGTTTGCACAGAGTGTTCACACTTCATCGACGGTCTGGTGGTATTCATCATAATGATTTGGTATGGCACGAAGAACTGCAGTATTTTATCGCAGATGCAGATAAAACAATTTTAATCATTGGTTCTTTAGGAGACAGTGGTAGGTTGCTTAGCTTCTGCATATCTCGCGGTTTACGAACTCAAATGTCATGAAAGTATGAATACTGGATGAGTGGTCACTACATAAACTCAATCTGTTATGTAATGTTATATCATCTATTCTTTAACTGGTATTTAAAGTAAGATTGATCGTGGTCTGTAACACAAATAGAAACTATAATGCTGTTAAAAGTTTGATTGATTGAATGGCTGGGCGGATGGTTGGTTGGTTGGCTGGCTGGGTGGGAGGGTGGGTTGCAATTGGAGGACGAGTGAATGAGTGAATGAGTGAGTTAGGGAGGGAGTGAGTGAGTGAGTGAGTGAGTGAGTGAGTGAGTGAGTGAGTGAGTGAGTGAGTGAGTGAATCGGCGGGAGGGCGGTAATTATCCATCCCTCTGTAGTGTACGTTAGGAACGACCTTGCAAAGAATAATATGAAGTAAATGGAAATAATTATATATAAAGACAACTTACTTGAATTAACCATAATGATTATTTCGGTTGTACTTATGGATACAATTGAGTGCTTACAAATTAAATTACAATTTAGCTTTGTATTTTTACTGTCTAGCTATATCTGTCGACAGTATAAATGTTCGTCAATTACTTGAAGGAAGTCCTGATTCAACGGATACAAAAGCTCCAATTAGTGACGGTTCAAGTGGTATCCATGTCAACGTACAAAGTGTTGGAGCATGGCATTCAATACACGTCAATTGGGATGTGATAGACCTTGAGAGTCCTGTTATAGAAAATGTATGGGCTATAGGAACTGTACATGGTAAGATGGTCGACATTAACACCTAATGTTATACATAAATGTGGAAATAAGATGAAATTAGACGCCGATATTTAATTGTATTGTTTGTCTCTTTTAATTATGTGCACATGCACCTGTGTATTCATTGGCGGGCTCATGAAAATTAATCAATATCCGAGTTATCTGGATAACACTTGAAGAGAGAGTGGAATCATTTTATGAGTGACTTGGAAGATATCATCCAAATTCAAAACGCCTTTTAATTAACATGTGATTTGCATTACACTATTTACACAGTAAATTATGCATATCTTTGGTCTAAATTCTCATTACCAGAAATTACATGTAAACATGTAAACGGTAACAAATACATTACCGATACAAGCTTCTCTCGTTTCAGTGCTTAAAGACGATTTTCTGTATTTCTAATAGGTGGTACTCAATTACAAGGGTTTACATCTGTTGGTCAGAAAACGTCCGCCACGTGTCAAGACTTGGTGTTGTCACATGGTACTGATGTTCACGTGACCATTGTATCAAGAAATGCAGCTGAACTTGAAACTGTCATTTATTCTGATTCTGTTATCGTTGATCTAACAACTCCTGAACTTTGTTGTGCAAAGGTAAGTTGTGTCAATGACTTCTATGTTGTGCAAAGGTAAGTTATGTCATGTACTACTGTGTTGTGGAAGGGTAAGTTAAGTCAATGTACTACTGTATTGTGCAAAGGTAAGTTATGTCAATGACTTCTATGTTGTGCAAAGGTAAGTTGTGTCATGTACTACTGTGTGGTGCAAAGGTAAGTTATGTCATGTACTACTGTGTTGTGGAAGGGTAAGTTATGTCATGTACTACTGTATAGGGCAAAGGTAAGTTATGTTATGTACGACTGTATTGTGCAAAGGTAAGTTATGTCATGTACTACTGTGTTGTGCAAAGGTAAGTTATGTCAATGTACTACTACGTTGTGCAAAGGAAATTTGTCATAATATATTGAACTCTGTATGTTTTTGCAAAGGTATGTTATGCCATGTTCTACCATGCTGTGCGAAAGGTAAGTTATGTCGTAATATATACAGAACACTTTTGTGCATTGTAAGTCATTTCATAATGTACAACATATTGTATGGTGATACTCGATAACTGGCGTATCAGTATTGGTGTAATTTGATTGTAAATAAACGTGTCATCCTGATATTGAAGTCACTGATCAATGTATATAACGAGACTGCTAATAAAAGAATTTAACGAGACTGCTTTCAGAAAATTATTCTCTCATTGGACATTAGAACTGTTATTAAAGATCGCTGAACCATTAATAAGATTCCTACGTGATAGATACTTATCATTATTTGTATGACAATGCCAATCAACAAAATCTTGTTTGTTTTTTTACTCGTAGGATGGTGATGAGGATGAGGACATTGACTATCAAGATTCATTGGTATTGTCTATCCATTGGTCTGTTCGTGATCCAGAAAGTGGTATCGAATTATGCGAAGTTGCTGTCGGTGTGTACATTTTAAACAGACTATGATGTAGACACACGTAATGATCATTGTATTTCATTGATATACTACAAGAGATTATCAGACACACGTAATGGTCATTGTAATTCATAGGTATACTACAAGAGATCAGTAGACAGTCTATTTGGAGTACATTCTGTTTACTTAGATTACCGTTTAAGAATTCAAATCACGTTAGAAATGTTTGGTTGTATACATTTATAATTCGAATTGACAACCAGAATGTGTCAATATTGAACTTTAAACTATCGAAACACCACACGCCATTATAATAACCATCATGTTTATTAATTTATCGTTGAAGGACTCAACCCTGGTTCATCCGAAATCCAGGATTTCACAAAGTCAGATACTCTAAGTCACGTCACAATTGACGTCACTGGTAAAGTAGAACATGGACACACACTTTATTCTACAATTCAATGTTTCAACCGCTACGGTTCTTCATCTACCATTGAAACTGATGGTGTTACCATAGTAACAGATGCCCCAGATACCCACAATGCATTGGTAAAATTGACTACAGAATCACAAACTCAGTATCCGACAAGACGTCAACATCAGTCACCAATAAATGTTTTACACTTGGCTTGGCAAGGATTTACTGATTTAGCTGGAATAGCTCATTATCAGGTAAGTAAGTAGGTTTAACTGGTAGGTAGGTGTGACGAGAATAACCTTATTGATGACACCCTGTCCATGTTATCATCACATTTGTGTGTAGATTAAAACTATCCGGTAAATGTTATCGTGACGTAAATGTGCACAGTAGTGATACCCAGTCTATTATCGTGACGCATGTGTGTACATTAATGACATCCAGTCCATGATACTTAGTCCATATTGTCGTGACGTATGTGTGTACATCAATGATATTCATTCATCGTATCGTGACGTTACACTGACGTATATGTGCACATCTGTGATTCCTAGTTCGTTATCGAACTACGTATATATGCACATTAATGATAGCCAGTCAATGTTATCATGACTTAGTTATGAACATTAATGATAACCTGTATATGTTATCGTGACGTATATATGTACATTAATGCTAGCCAGTCCATGTTATTGTGACGTATATATGTACATTAATGATAGCCAGTCCATGTTATTGTGACGTATATATGTTCATTAATGATAGCCAGTCCATGTTATTGTGACGTATATATGTACATTAATGATAGCCAGTCCATGTTATTGTGACGTATATATGTACATTAATGCTAGCCAGTCCATGTTATTGTGACGTATATATGTACATTAATGATAGCCAGTCCATGTTATTGTGACGTATATATGTACATTAATGATAGCCAGTCCATGTTATTGTGACGTATATATGTACCCTATTGATAGCCAGTCCATATTATTGTGACGTATATATGTACCCTATTGATAGCCAGTCCATGTTATTGTGACGTATATATGTACATTAATGCTAGCCAGTCCATGTTATTGTGACGTATATATGTACCCTATTGATAGCCAGTCCATGTTATCGTGACGTATATATGTACATTAATGCTAGCCAGTCCATGTTATTGTGACGTATATATGTACATTAATGATAGCCAGTCCATGTTATTGTGACGTATATATGTACATTAATGATAGCCAGTCCATATTATTGTGACGTATATATGTACCCTATTGATAGCCAGTCCATGTTATTGTGACGTATATATGTACATTAATGCTAGCCAGTCCATGTTATTGTGACGTATATATGTACATTAATGATAGCCAGTCCATGTTATTGTGACGTATATATGTACATTAATGATAGCCAGTCCATGTTATTGTGACGTATATATGTACATTAATGATAGCCAGTCCATGTTATTGTGACGTATATATGTACATTAATGATAGCCAGTCCATGTTATTGTGACGTATATATGTACATTAATGCTAGCCAGTCCATATTATTGTGACGTATATATGTACCCTATTGATAGCCAGTCCATGTTATCGTGACGTATATATGTACATTAATGCTAGCCAGTCCATGTTATTGTGACGTATATATGTACCCTATTGATAGCCAGTCGATATTGTTATATGAAATGCTCCATACCATTTATTGTCTCTACAGTGCAAGATACAAAAGGATGGAAAATCTGTCCTTGATTGGATCGATATCGGTGAAGAAGGACAACAGTTTTCAACATTGTATGGACTTCGTTTAAAGTCGTATCAGACGTATGAAGTACTTCTCAGAGCTGTCAATTATTTGGATTACAAGAGTAACGAGATAATAACAAATGTTACCATAGAAACAGAAACGCCACGTGTTACTGGTAAATGTATTTTACTTGAACGTGTATGTTCCGAATAAGCCTCACTGTGTTCTCAAAACAGGCACTTTACTTCGATGCTAAATGTTTTTTTGGCTATTGTATTTTTGGCTATTGTATTTTTGGCAGTTTGTTTTTTGTTTTGTTTTGTTTTGTTTTGTTTTGTTTTGTTTTGTTTTGTTTTTTTTGTTTTGGTTTGGTTTGTTTTATTTCATTTTGTTTTGTTTTGATTTGCTTTGTTTTGTTTTTATTTGTTGTTATTAATGTTGTTACTAGTAGTATTATTATTATTATCATTCAGTATTGTGCATTATATAGAAATCATTTGTGAAATAGGTATTCTTAGGGAGTGTACATTTTTAATTTCCAGGGGGAGGCCGGAGGATTTCTAATGAAGCAAGGGATTTTTATTGGTGCCCCCCCCCCCCCCTACAAAAACTGGTATAAATTATCTGGCCCCCCTAAGACTTCTTGTTTTTATTTCATGGCCCCCCTGAAACCACTAACAAAAATACGCACAGATGAAACACAGATACAGCAACACATAGATTTGCCAGCAGTTGCTACATGTATTAACTTATTCCATATTTATACTTACTTCAGAATTGAACCAGTGCACAAAGTTGTTGAATCATGGACACTCATAAAATCACAAATAAAGACTATTATAAGTTAAATTGGCTGACAGGATGTCTACTTACAACTGAGGGGTGACAGAATAGACTACTGGTCTGGCTACACTTTTTCATGGATTTTTAGCCCATCACTGACATAAATAAATTAGCAAATAAATGAACAAGTAAATATATATATATATATTACTTATTTATCACAGGTTTGGAAAAAATAGTGCAAAATTGCACCATGAGGAAACTTTTTTCCATGTGAACATATTCAAATTTTAGGATTAATTTGCAGTGGTTGGTCACACAATCATTTATTATTAATTTAAACACTTCATAAATTACACATTTTAGAAACATTTTTAATTGCAGTGCAAATGGAAAACATGTTATTTAAGATTGAAATACATATTAAGACCCTTCCTATATTATAGTATTCATATTATCTCTACGCAAAATATAAAACACTTCTGGACTATATTTCAAGAGACTTTAGTAAACTGATGCGCTGAGGGGGGGGGGGAGTACATGTATCACTTCAAAGGGTTGAATAATATTTTTATGAATGCATGGCTTGTTATGAATACATTCCTCACCCAGCACCTGTGAATAATTTTGTGTTTAATTCAAACTCACAAAAGCTATCATATAATACTTGAACCCTACCATGGTGATAGAATGAAAACATCTCTTCAAACTTTAATTTCAGAATTAAAATAATTCTACCAAGTGAATATTAAATTTCACCTCACACTTTGAAAAGTAGGAACTGTTACAGAAGGTTTATGTTTAGTTGATTACATTATAAGTAATGTCCATACCAAATATCAAATCAATCAGTCCCATTGATTTACACACTCATGCACACTGTTTGATGACATACATGTAGGCACAATGAACCTCAGTTCCAGTTGTGCCAAAAATAGTGTAGTAGACAGTGTTCCCATTTAGATTCAAAACATGCACATGTTTCAACTCATAAGTGGAACTCTAGAAAAACTGAACGTAAAAGAGCTAGATAAATATCTACACAAGCATAAATTGCCAAAATATAGAAAATTAAAAGGAGAAAAAGTAGACATAATATCAACGCACATACTTGGAACACCTGAATTTAGGTCAAGAAAAGTGACTGCAAATGAACTTCAAACTACAACTACAGACATCAGTGATACAAATAGTAGTGACTCTGAAAGTGAAAATGCTATAATAGGTGTTATAGACAGTGATGATTGTTTTTCTGATAACTCTGAAACTTCAAGCACGGCTGATATCTCTGACAGTGATTGTGATGAAACAAGTCCTACGCAATTTCATGGGAAAGTTACCTTGAGAAGTGGCAGAGTCGCCGGTCAATTTTTGTTTCACTGAATACAAATATTGTGATTTAATAGGTTTGTGCACTGTTTTATCATCAATCCATGTTAAATGCTACTTCTGTAGGACATTGTGCACAGTCAAGTGTTGGGTTTTGCCTATATTTTATTTTAAATACATATCTGGCACTTGTCCATCCTGACATTCAGGTTTAGGTTATTTTTTGTGCCCCCCCCCCCTAACAAATAGTGAAATTTTTGTTTAGCCCCCCTAATTTTTCTTGAGAAAAATTGGTGCCCCCCCCCTGAAAATCCTCCGCCCCCCCGGAAGTTAAAACTGTACACTCCCTTATATCCTCAAGTATTGTTCAGGACCTTAATTCGTGTCAAATAATCATATTAACACACTGATTCAACATACAATTATTACATGTATACAAGATAGTATATGTTGTGTTGTGTATATGACCTTCATCATGTACTTGGGTTTAACGTTACATGTGTCATTTAGAATCAAAAATAACATATTTTTACCAAGATGATATATTCTAAACTCTGTTTTTACACTATTCTTTTTCATAATTCACAACATTCATATTTGAGTACACAATAAACCAAAGTTGAAACCAGGATTTGAAATAACTCAATATTTTACTTTATTTGATTTCATTGTAGGTAAGGCCATTCTCACAACTTGGATATCGCCTTTAGAGTTACAGCTAGACTGGGCCGATGTGTTCGTTGGAAATTCTTCACTCGTCTACGAATTGACTGTCGGGACAGCATTTGCTAGTAACAATGTTGTTAACTGGTTGGAAACCAAGGAAACGAAGATAAAAGTCGATAACGTAGATCCATCACATGAATATTATGTGGTTATCTCTGCAATAAACGAAGCTGGGTTATATGAGACCAACAACTTTTATGTAGTTTATAGCAACAAGTAGATAATTTTTTTAAATGAAGATTGACACGTCAATTGATTGATTGAATGGATTAATTTGATGTAATAGTTTTGAATACTATATAATATTGTTTCATAGCTGGTAACTATATATGTGATATAACGAATTAACCATTACTGTGTTATATGTTAGTATGTGCTGATAACTCATCTTTACCACATTAGTTCTATTTAAATGTTACACCTCGTGCTATGTGTGTTACAAGGGTATACTATTTGATATAAGGGAGTGGCACATACACATACATACATACATACATACATACATACATACACACACACACACACACATACGCACGCACGCACGCACACACACACACACACACACATACATACATACATACATACATACATACATGGTATTGACCAATCACAATGGTATTGACCAATTTCGGGAAAAGCATGAAGACCGGTGTATCAGCAGAGTGGCAAATTTATCTAATGTCCGTGGCGCGAGTGTATTTTCTGTGTGATCCGATTAATGTCATCCAGGGAAGAGTGATTAGGACAAGAGAAAGCAAGTGATACACAACATTACAAAAGTTTGAATGGTGTATTTTATTTGCATGCAATTAATATGCTGTTTCTTTACGCTAGTCTTGTTTAATAGACACATAAACAATTTCGCTGAAAGTTGTATTTTTGATGTCAGTAGCCAGGTTTTCTTTTATCAGTGACGATTAAATTTCATATCACTAATTGCATACACACATGATAATGAATGTGATTATAGTGAGTAGTTTGTAGTATGAATGTCCTTAAATTGGTCTTCTGTTCTAGGAATTACATCCCCAAAGATAAATAACGGTCTAGCAGGGTTACTCTATTTCACGACTGGGAATCTGTTTCCTTAACTTAGAAGGTAAACCTTTGGCAGTTGCAAAAAATTATTTAAAAAATTGTGAAAATCAATGCCGTCTCTATGTCCTAAGTTTTGTGGAGATGTCATGTTTTTATAAATGCGTTGAAAAGGTCAAAGGTTATTCAGTGGGCAATACAACATGTATAGCAATTGTCGTGATCATTTAATAAGTGAAACACTGCACTGTAATAAAAAGAAAGTTTCAAATTTAGCATTATATTAAATTTCTTTAATATATGAATGTTCAAAATTACACTTTAATATAATATTACTGATACCCAGTAGTACGGTGGCCCACAGGTGACAGACGAAAACCAAATTTGTGCTATAAATAATTGATTTTTGAGGGCAAAATATTTAATAAAAGGATAACACTTTTATTTCATACGACAAAACATTAATTTCTTGGGTCAATATAGAAATATCAAAGCAAAAAACTACAATTTCTGTGACAAATAAATTCTTTTTACGGAGCAGAAAATTAATTTGCGAAACGAAAACTTTTATTCGTGTGGCCCAACCTTTATTTTCGAGTGATAACATTTAAGTTGCGGGATAAAATGTAAATGTCAAGCCGGAATATGAATTTAAGTCCCTTACAATCTTATACTCTGACTGCAGAAACAACATTTGTCACTATACAACCTCCTTTTCTTATCGACGAGATTTACTTAACACAGGATGCAACATTAATGTTTGGGGACGAAACATTAATAGGCGAGGACAAAACTTTCTTTTTGCTTGACGGAAGTTGGACTGCATGACGGAAATTGATTATATATCCCACAATCCTCGGCACACTCTTGGCGGCTATTTCAACTTCGCGACCAGCACTATATCTGATCATGTCAAGTGGTAAACACATCAATTGTTTCCAGTGTATAATTTTTTTTCTCTGTCTGTCTGTCTGTCTGTCTGTCTGTCTGTCTGTCTGTCTGTCTGTCTGTCTGCCTGCCTGCCTGCCTGCCTGCCTGCCTGCCTGCCTGCCTGCCTGCCTGTCTGTCTGTCTGTCTGTCTGTCTGTCTGTCTGTCTGTCTGTCTGTCTGTCTGTCTGTCTGTCTGTCTGTCTGTCTGTCTGTCCAATTCAATTCAATTCAATTCAATTCAATAAATTTATTATCCGGAAATTTGTCTTTCGGCTCAAAACACAATTTACAATCAATTTACACAAGTACAATATATACATATACATATACATACAGTGAGTTTAAAATGACTTTACAGTGAGTTTAAAATAGACACAGCTGTTGGGACGAACGATTTTTTAAAAAGGTTTTTCCTTGCAAGAGGCATTCTGTGACGGCGACCAGATGGGAGCTTTAATAGTGAAAGAATTGTGCAAGGGGTGCATATAATCGTTGACTACTTTCTGGGCTTTCCTGTTAACTGCCGTATGATAATGATGACATGCCAGTGTTGTTTGACGACAGCCAATGATCTTCTCTGCTGTATTTACAATACGACAAAGTTTACTCTTGTTTTTAACCGTGAGATTACCATACCAAAAGATTATATTGAAAGTCAAAACACTTTCAATAATAGATCTATACATTAATTGCAGCACGTTCTGACTGACATCGAATGACTTTAATTTCCTAAGGAGATATAGTCTCTGTTGAGCTTTTTTCGCAATATAGTCTGTGTTTTCGGCAAAGGAGAGCTTGCCATCGAGAATTGACCCAAGGTATTTGAAACTAGTAACAACTTCAACAGAGTCTCCATTCATTGATACATGTGTAAATTGGTCAGTTACTTTATGTGCTACAACTAATTATTTTGTTTTTGAAACATTCATTTCTAAAAAGCTGTCTTTACACCAATTCTTTAAAATATTCAGCTAAAGAGCTTCATCGAGTAACAGACCAACAAGTGCCATGTCATCGGCAAATTTAAACAGACAACTTATTGCAGAATTACATCTCATGTGATCAGTATAAATTGAAAATAATGTTGGTGACAACACGCAACCTTGGGAAGCACCAGCATTCAGTACAATTTGATCTAATCACCAACTTTAATCACACGCAAAACATGTACTATCAAAAGGCCATGATGTATTGTGATGTATGCTCCCAATATAAGAAATTGATGTCAAAAATGATATTTTCACTTTCCATGGGGATAATGGACTCCAACTTTTGAAAAGACAATTAATATAAGCACCAGTCCTTAAAAAGTTAAAATTGTGTTACAATACACATCAATGACGCTATTGTATATTTTCTCAGTTTAGTCGCCTGGTGGCGCTGTTCACGCTGCAAACTATAGCATCTTTTCTTGCTAAAATGAATACTTTGAAACCGACATTTTTCGATGTTTAGCCAAGTAAGCTTATACTTCAATATATCATGAATTACTTCAGAGATGCCTCCTACATGCAATGAAATCAAAAGATTCCGTACACAAAATCCCTTGGAAAAAAGGAAGTTAGTTTCATCAAGATCTATAATTGAGATTCACCCATTGTTTTTATGTATTCATATCATTACTACTTTGCCCACGTTAACACACAACCAAAACTTTAAAAGGTACTTATAGGACGAAATGTCATTTACAATGTACTGATAACTGGTTTCATTTATGGACATTGAAAAAACACTTTTTAATTGCTATGGATTCACGCGGCATTTTGACTTCTAAAACAAAACACGGGGGTGATTATTATGTTTGCGCGATTGTCATGTTGCAGGATCTAGGAACCCGTGCCATCAGATTTATTATACCCACATGCATGTCCCTCATCTCAAATGCCAAATGTTTACAAGATCTTTGTGGAACTTTAAAGCGTCCTCTTAATCATTGGGTTGGGTAATGTCACGGGTATTCATCACATAAGGCTACGGTTAGAATGTACGGCAGGGAGGAGGGGGGGGGGAAAGAAAATATTTTGGTCAAAAGAATTTCGTAGCGCCCCCCCCATAATTTTCGTAACCCGCGACACATTTTAATATGTGTAATTATAACCCACCCCCACTTCCGTACAACTATATGGTACACTGCATTATGATAAAAGTGACAATCGACTACATTACAATATAAGATTTAAAATTTCATTACCCAAATAGATGCAACAAAATGTCTTACATTGGGCTGTAACCTACACTTTGAAATACTTGGCCAGCAGGGTTTTTTCTTTCAATTTTGATTTGGGTAGAAACAGCATCACCCATGATAGCTTGTGGGGAGGGTATCGGAGGGGTTCCTCTCCCACAGTGTGCTTTAAATTTTTATGATAACGGATGATAAAGATAAGAGAGAGAGAGAGAGAGAGAGAGAGAGAGAGAGAGAGAGAGAGAGAGAGATAGAGAGAGAGAGAGAGAGAGAGATAGAGAGAGAGAGAGAGGGGGGGGGGAGAGACGGACAGCCAGCCAGTCAGCCATACATACATACATACATACATACATACATACATACATACATACATACATACATACATACATACATACATACATACATACATAAACACATACAGCCAGTCAGAAGAGACAGACAGACAGACAGAGATAGAGACAGGCAGACAGACATACAGACATACAGAGGGGGAGACATACATACATACAGCCAGCCAGACAGACAGAGATAGAGACAGGCAGACAGACAGACAGACAGACAGACAGACAGACAGACAGACAGACAGACAGACAGACAGACAGAGAAAAAAATTATACACTGGAAACAATTGATGTGTTTACCACTTGACATGATCAGATATAGTGCTGGTCGCGAAGTTGAAATAGCCGCCAAGAGTGTGCCGAGGATTGTGGGATATATAATCAATTTCCGTCATGCAGTCCAACTTCCGTCAAGCAAAAAGAAAGTTTTGTCCTCGCCTATTAATGTTTCGTCCCCAAACATTAATGTTGCATCCTGTGTTAAGTAAATCTCGTCGATTAGAAAAGGAGGTTGTATGGTGACAAATGTTGTTTCTGCAGTCAGAGTATAAGATTGTAAGGGACTTAAATTCATATTCCGGCTTGACATTTACATTTTATCCCGCAACTTAAATATTATCACTCGAAAATAAAAGGTTGGGCCACACGAATAAAAGTTTTCGTTTCGCAAATTAATTTCTGCTCCGTAAAAAGAATTTATTTGTCACAGAAATTGTAGTTTTTTGCTTTGATATTTCTATATTGACCCAAGAAATTAATGTTTTGTCGTATGAAATAAAAGTGTTATCCTTTTATTAAATATTTTGCCCTCAAAAATCAATTATTTATAGCAAAAATTTAGTTTTCGTCTGTCACCTGTGGGCCGCCGTACAGTAGCACACAGATAGTCGCACTGACTGATACATACAGTAGCACACACATAGTCACACTGACTGAGACAGTCGCACTGACTGAGACATACAGTAGCATACACAGTCGCACTGACTGATACATACAGTAGAACACACAGTCGCACTGACTGATACATACAGTAGCACACAGTCACACTGACTGAGACACACAGTAGCACACGCATAGTCACACTGACTGAGACACACAGTAGCACACAGTCGCACTGACTGATACATATAGTAGCACACAGATGGTCACACTGACTGATACATACAGTAGCACACACAGTCACACTGACTGAGACATAGTAGCACACAGTCGCACTGATTGAGACATACAGTAGCACACACAGTCGCACTGACTGATACAGTACCGTAGCCTGGGGGGGGGGGGCAAGGGACAGCTGCCCCCCTGAGATTTTGGAAAAAAGAAAGAAAAAAAGCGACTTTTTGAATACATAACGATGCTATTAAAATCGTTATTTACGTGACGAATCCTAGCATGTGCGATTTAAATGAATAGCCCACTAGTATAGAGTGACTGTACACTGCTGACTCCTGGCTAATATGTATCTTATATCGCTATTGTACCCCGACTTAACATAAAAATGTGTCCAGTTAAAAATTGTAACTTTTTTCAGCAGATTAAAAATTCTTTGTGCGGGAAAGTACAAAAGAAGTACGCACATGTACTGTGCATTTTCCGCGAGTAACAGTAGTCTTGAAAGTCTCCTTCATTTGAAGATAGAAAGTCGCAATTATAATGTCAGCGAGTGAAACTCAAAAAAAAAGACGAAAAAAGTCGTTCAATGTGAGGTCGCCTGCTATGCTGCATGCAGTGACTCTGAAGATGCGGTCGATCTCATTTACATCTTGTTCCTTATTAAAACATTTCATACTCAGTCTGATAAAACGGCAGATCTCTTTTTGGAATATTTGGGGGCCCTGACAAACTATTAAACTAGGTATGCAGTTTAAGATCCACTATTTGAAGATATTTCATTCAATAATTGTGTTCGACGTTGTATGTTGTTTGATATAATTATTCGGTAATAAAAGAATGTATTTGAAGTAGTATGTTTCCTTTTTCTTTTCTTTTCTTTCCTTTATTAATAGTTGAATTTTCTGTGTCCGTTTTGTATATTTTGCATTTTGTATATCTGTGATGGATTTGCTATTTGGGCCGGTGGCCTTTGAGAGCAATAAACCAATATTATTATTATTATTATTATTATTGATATAATTATCTCATTGCACACTGACACTAGCGTTATTCCGTAATTCATTTTGAAGCGATAATTTGCTATGGACAGAATGGCCTTGAATTTGTAAACAGAGCTGTACCTTCGACATCAAAATTCAAACTTCAATTTCCATTATAATGATAATGATAATGACAAGGAGAATTCATTGAGTTCACATTGGGTTCCGACATAAACGAGGCCATAACAGTTTTGGAATTTGGGTAAAGAAAATGATTATTTTGTTGTGTTACTTATTTGAGAAAGCACCATCCATTTTTTTTTACTTTGAATGTGACATCTTTTTGGCAACTACTTTGAAAGATACGACATTAGGCCAGAAAAAAATGAAAAAGCTGTTCAACCTACCCATATATTTTTTTCTGGTGATGGGCAATATATCCTCATGCAGGCTTCGCATTTTTTTTTTCAAAATTAAGGATATTTCTTTATATTTTCTGAATAGTACATGTAACACTATACATTTGAGTCTATTCCAAATAATATAATATCTTATACAGTGGTTTACTTGGCTGTGATGTTGCATACAAGCATGAAATGAGATTAAATATCCAATGCGCACTAAAAAGAATTGAACAAAGGTTTACGACCATTGGGCCATCAAAAGTCTGAAAGTCTTGAAATGTTTTTGCTCTTTATTCGGGATTTTTTGGAATTAAATTAAACTTCAGGAGAAGTCATTTACCATGTGCACAGCCGCATAATATTTTTCAGCTTTGCCACAACCAAATACACTTCCAAATAATATGTAAGGCATAGCATAATTGTTTCAATTCTGGTATTTTATTATGCGTATGGTTTGATATTTTATGCTTCTAAATGGTCTCCTACACCGTCTTATTTTTTTCACCTTTGGAGTTGTCTCCTTCCAATGCATCATTGTACCATATGATTTTATATCTCAACTGTAGTCTGGGTAACAGAAGGGGTGGCTAATATAATGCTTGAGTTTCAATTGGAGGGGCTTAACATTTTTTGAGAAGAGAGGGTGAGAGGAACTACACCATTTGTTTAACCGTAAATTGTGTACATTTCCTAACTGTAGCTATGCAGACAAATTGCATGAGATAAAATCAAGATGACTGAATAAGGTCTATCTAAACTCCACCTGAAATATTTTGCTATCATTATGTATGGTTTGTTTTATCCTTGTCAAGCATTGTAAAAAAATGAAATCGACCTACTTACCCAATGTGATGGGTTAGTTTACCCGTTGACCAGCATTTTTTATTTTTTGTGACCTTACATATGATATTTAATTGCGTATGCTAAAATAGATATTATGTAAATTGCATGCAAATTTATGTAAATTAGCACATTTCTAAATTTTACATGCAAGATTGAATCAAGACAAAGTTCTGCCCCCCTTGGCAATTTGGTCAGGCTACGGCCCTGATATAGTAGCACACAGATAGTCACACTGACTGATACATACAGTAGCACACACAGTCACACTGACTGAGACACACAGTAGCACACACAGTCACATTGACTGAGACACACAGTAGCACACACAGTCGCACTGACTGATCATGGACATACAGTAGCACACACAGTCGCACTGACTGATACATATAGCAGCACACAATCACAGTGACTAAAACATACAGTAGCACACACACAGTCGCACTGACTGATACATACAGTAAGTTAGTTACCTTGACTGATACATACAGTAAGTTAGTTACTCTGAATGATACATATGTGCACACACAGTCACCCTGAATGATACATAATAGCTAGCACACAACTTTGTCTTCATACACTATCATTCCTCCACTTCGAATTCCATTGACATGCTCTGTACCATGACACTTTTTGCCTAGAATCCATGCAATGTTATTTCATAGTCATGTGATAGCTGTGAAATAAAATCCTCCCCCAAGAAATCTCAAATGTCATTTAACATAGGGAAGTATATGATCAGGTTATGGGGCGGGGCATTATTTCACAGCCATATAGCGTGAAAATAAAGTTGGCTTCAAAACTTTATTGAGAGGAGTACATAAGGTAGTATAGGGGTGTGATTTTATTTCACAGCTAACACACACACACACACACACACACACACACACACACACACACACACACACACATATATATATATATATATATATATATATATATATATATATATATATATATATATATATATATATATATATATGGAGCTGTGAAATACACCCTCCACAAAATCGTAGGTAAACAATCTTCTACTAGATATTAAATATTAGAAAAGAAATGAGCATTTTCCCTACCATAATGATTGTTTCCTTTTCTATCATTTTCTCTCCCTGATATCGGTAAAAGTAGTAGATTGCAACCCTGGATCTTACAGGGGATCATTTTCACGTTGTACGACGTAAAATAAAATCACGGGTCTGTTTAACACATGAACTTAAACCGTAACGACGGATTAACTTAGAAAAAGAATGTTACACCGCCTTCCTTCATGATATAGTTCCTAAAGACATACCTTTACGGTCCCCATAAGTATACATTACATTTTCTGGGTTACTATGTAATGCATGCATAATTAGAATACATGTAATACGACAAGTCAAGAAATACTATATAATTCCTTAGTGATCCACATGTTTATTTTCATATTCAGTAATGTATTTTGAAATTTCAAAACACATGAACACTGAACATATGGTTTTTTTTTCATTGATATATATAGTGATGACCCTTGACCTTTGCTTCATATGAAATATGAATACCCTCGAAATGAACCAAATAACGTTCGCGTTTCTATCACCCCACTGAAGTTAACACATGTACAGGCATTTTTGAATGTAAAGGTGACGATCAAGTGTAGGGTTCGTATACAATATAGGAGATATATTTAATCTAAGTTTATCCCTTTGATCGATCCTGGCAAGCAGCAACATCATGTCAACTGACACGCAAACACATGTATACACAAATTCGCAAAATTATCGCCTACCTCACAATAACATACAGGCCAAGAACTGTATAGTATCACATGTCTACAAACCTGTTCTCGAAGGAGGGTCATATTTTAGAAACTAGGATATGGGCAGGGGGTAACATTTTAATTTGACTTATTATAACGTCTATTATTACCCCTCGGACCCCCTACATTAGGTGGACATATCCCAGTCTCAAGTTCTTCCCCTCTTACTGTCAAGATACTATCAAAGTATATTTCAAAAGTATTTCAACCCTATGTAGTTGCTATTTACATGTTGGTGCTGTCTTGTAAAGCTTGGAAATTATTTGTCTGAAAGGGTCTGAATAGCCTCAACATTGACTTTTCAGGGTAAAATACCTCAAGGGCTTCTAGGGGGAGACCCCTAGGACCCCTATAAGAGATGCACATATTCCCTTCTCATGCAAGCTTTCCCCTACAGTCAAGATGCTATTTAACTCCTTTTAGAATATATTTAACCTGTGTCGTCAATAATTATAATTATGATAGTGCTAACCCAGGATCTTATATAGTAGATGCAAGACAGTCAAGTAGTCCACACAGAGCCAAGATAAAAAAAACTGTCATATGAATATCATATATGGGGGGGGGGGTCATCATGTTTTAGAATTAAGTGATAAGGGGGTCAGCCTGTTTTTGGTTTTACAGATAGGGGGTCAGTGACTTTTTCTCGGCCCGATTTAAGAATCCCCCCCCCCAGGCTGGAGAAACTGTCCGGTCCCTTATCCCGGTTTTAATGGGATTCACAAGGTCTGCAATTTTTTACAAATGATGAGACGAGAGGTTAGGTAGACAGAAACAGTGATAGGCACAGGCAGATATACAGAGAAATTTAACGGCGTTGCTCTGGTATTGATTATCGATACGACATTGTGGACCGTGTAATAAATAAATAAATACACAGTTTCAAATTGATGTGCACTCATGAAATCCCTTCATTATGAGATATTCATTTACTTATTAAAATGATATTGTCTATAAATGGGAAACTGTACATAGAGCAAGTGTACTAAAGGATTCACTGATCTTCAATATGGCAGCCATATTGGTTGATTTCAACTGGATGTTAATACTGTATACACGCTGTGTATACATTAAAGATAATGTTCTGGAGTAGAGATAATGTTGACTCGGTCCTGACAATGTAGGGAATGTGCCCATTTAGTCTTTGGCAGTTTTAGCCTTCCCTCAGCTCAGTCAATTAGATCCAAACACAAATATTGATTAATGCACTGTCATCACAAACATTTCTATAATAGTGGGAAACAACCATTTGCCTTTAAAACTGTCAATGTGGTGGCAGTGGTGGGATCAAGTCCTAATCACCGAGTCTGAGCCAGGAGTTCTCCTCTTCTCCATATCCAACAGCATTTTAACTTATATTTTTAAAATATGTTAATAGAAGACTCACTATTAGATAATATGGGCATAGGCACTTGAAAAGTGTTCCTACATTACATCTCCAAGGTTATAATGCATATTATGAACTTTTACAAATATAGTCACCATTCGGCCATAATTCATCAGTTGCAAAACAAAGTGATGTGCACGTGACTCACATAGTAAATTACCTTGTGTCAAGTTTGGTTGAAATCAATTGGTGCATACCAGAGTTATGAGGGTGAACGCATTGATGGGACACACACATGGCACCCAATATAATAGTCTCCTCTAGCTGGTGCTCTTTGGGGACTGAAAAGATGTTAGGCTGCGCAAATTAAATTCCGTGTTTGAGATCACCCTGAGATTGGAAAATCAAGGAGGGATGGCAGTTTACAAACAAACTGATTATATATTTCAAAATATGCAAATTCAGGCAAAATGAAAATTTGAGTGTACAGTGACTATATTACAAGTGTAGCACCCATACATTTGACAAGATTATAAGGTGGAAACAAACAAAAAACATTTTTGTTGTAGTTTATTACATATACATGTATGGACAGTATACATATCAACTCAGTGGACTATATCCATGGTCCTCATCAGGAATATTTTGCTCTTCTTTTTTTCATTTTCTTTTAGTTTTAATGTAATTATTAGCTGGAAGTAATTTTGTCAGAACTTGTAGCTTATTGACTTATTTGCTTTTCCTGCTCCTCTTTTTTCTCTGTTATGTCCCCTTTGTACAATTTCTGGTGAAATAAATAGCAAAAAGTCTTTACCATGCACACTTGAAGTTGTATTTGATTGATACATACCGGTACATTGTGTTGTGTGTGTAGTCATATCAATGTCCATTCATAGATTGACTAGATCAAGTTAAGGGAGTGATCAGTTTTTACAGCCTGGGGTAACATCACTAGCCATGCTGTACTGAAGAGAGTGTCAACACTAAGTCTACCACATACACATGGACTCCACACTGAATCAAAAGTTGTATGTGATTTATCCATACACTGTATTGTGTGTGTAATCATATCAATGTCCATTCATAGATTGACTAGATCAACTTAAGCTATGGACATTGATATGTCATGTCACAATATATACAATTATTATAATAGTTTTAGTTTGTGTCTTTCTAAACTTGTCAAAAATGATCTCACCAAACTAATCTATTGTGTTTACTTACACTCATGGGCTTCACACACAAACAGACATTACTGACAAGCTGCAATCATATTGTTTTAATATCAGACTTTTCTAAAATACTCTACATGCAAGTACAATACAATAATCCATACAAAAGTGGTTACATTACAATTTCTATAACAACAGGGGTTACTAAGGCATTGCTAACCCAAACTTGGCCCCGCACTAAAAGCCAGAGATAAAAAATATTTTAAAAACTCTGGAAAAGCGTAGGCATATATCGTAATTGCATCCATAAAGTACATCCACCCCCTAAATAAAATATAATACTCTCCCCTTAATAAAAAGTACATCCATCCCCTAAATAAAATATATCTCCCCTTAATAAAAAGTACATCCATCCCCTAAATAAAATATTTCTCTCCCTTAATATAAAGTACATCCATCCCCTAAATAAATTATTTCTCTCTCCTTAATATAAAGTACATCCATCCCCTAAATAAAATCTCTCCCCTTAATATAAAGTACATCCATCCCCTTAATACAATATTTCTCTCCCCTAAATATAAAGTACATCCATCCCCTTAATATAAAGTACATCCATCCCCTTAATACAATATTTCTCTCCCCTTAATATAAAATACATCCATCCCCTAAATAAAATATTTCTATCCCCTTAATATAAAGTATATCAATCCCATAAATAAAATATCTCTCCCCTTAATATAAAGTACATCCATCTCCTTAATACAAAGTGCATCCATCCCCTAAATAAAATATTTCTCTCTCCTTATCATAAAGTACATCCATTCCATAAATACAATATTTCTCTCCCCTAAATAAAACATACATCCATCCCCTAAATAAAATATTTCTCGCCCCCCTAAATATAAAGTACACCCATCCCCAAATAAAAAGTACATCCATCCCCTAAATAAAATAATTCTCTCCCCTTAATATAAAGTACATCCATTCCCTAAATAAAATATTTCTCGTAAATAAAAAGTACACCCATCCACGAAAAAAAGTACACCAATCCCCGAAATAAAAAGTACATCCATCCCCGAAATAAAAAGTACATCCATCCCCTAAATAAAACATTTCTCGCCCCATAATAAAAAGTACATCCATCCCCTAAATAAAATATTTCTCTCCCCTTAACATTAAGTACATCCATCCCCTAAATAAAATATTTCTATCCCCTAAATGTAAAGTACATCCATCCCCTAAATAAAATAGTTCTATCCCCTAAATAAAAAGTACATCCATCCCCTAAATAAAATATTTCTATCCCCTTAATATAAAGTACATTCATCCCCTAAAATTGTATTTCTCTCTCCTTAATATAAAGTACATACATTCCCTAAATAAAATATTTCTCTCCCCTTAAAAAAAAGTACATCCATCCCCTACATTAAATATTTCTCTCCCTTTAATATAAAGTACATACATCCCCTAAATAAAAAGTACATCCATCCCCTTAACAAAATATTGCTCTCCCCTAAATAAAAAGTACACCCATCCCCTAAAATTTTATTCTCTCTCCTTAATATAAAGTACATCCATCCCTTAAATAAAAAGTACCTATATCCATCCCCTAATAAAATATTTATCTCCCCTAAATATAAAGTGCATCCATCCCCTAAATAAAATATTTCTCTCTCCTTAAAATAAAGTATGTCCATCCCCTACATAAAATATTTCTCTCCCCTTAATATAAAGTACATCCATCCCCTAAATAAATAGTACATCCATCCCCTAATAAAATATTTCTCTCCCCTTAATATAAAGTACATCCATTCCCTAAATAAAAGTACATCCCCTAAATAAAACTTCCCTAAATATAAAGTACATCCATCCCCTAAATGAAGAGTACATCAATACCCTACATCTATATGAAAAGCATTTTCATGTAGGAAAGAGAGATACTTTTCATTTGGGATGGACATACTTTTCAAATACTTTGTATGAAGAATGGCAGTGGTAATACAAAGGGTATTGTAAAGTATAAGCAACCAAATATGAACAACAACCCATGTGAAAATACCCACAATTATATGAAGGATAAACAAACATATAACCTGTGTGACTCCCCATAAAGTGTTGTTCAGTAAATCCCACAATAATCATTGTACTACAAATACTAGACAAGTTGCCCGGTTTCTTTGTGCAAACTTAACGACCACCGAAAGATAGTTAGAGTTGCTTTTATTATATATTAGTTGGGATTAATGTTAGTGTTAGTGTTATTGTTAGGGTAAGGTTATAGGTTAAAGGTTATAGTTCAGGTTAAGGTTACATAAAGAAGGTTTAGGTTGGATAGGAGTGATCAAAGCTTGCACAAATTAAGACTACAGCAACGAAGTCTATCATTTGAAGTACAATGAAGATTTGTATCATGTTACTTAAATTTCACAATTTTCTGATGTAAATAGTTCCCCACCCAACTGTATACTAACCAGCTGGTTCTAAAGTTCTTATAACCATTTAATCAAAAATTTCAATTTTCAGAAGACTTTAATCCTCTTTCTCCCAGTGGCTGTAGGATGTTTGTTTGTACAAACCTAACTACTAGTTGGGAGAAAGAGGATTAAATACCAGATATCTGATCATTTCGCAGTGAACATAAATTTATAATTACACCAAAGTATTACCATTACCTAACTTAACAAAACCAACTGGCCTTGTGATAAAAACAAACAAACTAGTTGTGTTCTATTATGTTCAAGGACAATAGCCCAAAATTAAATGCAGGAATGTAATGTTAATCAGTGTCCAAAATCTGCTTGTACAAGTTGATGATAATTAAGTTCATAATATCCTGACAGTCAAGGGCAAAGGTCAGTTTTTAGACAGAAAGCTCACCTAAAAGTTATGTTTCCAATATACTTAAATTTGTCTGTACAAAATATTAACAGTATGGAGTAAATTGCTAGCTGACCTTGAATATGAAGGTCAAAGTCATAGGTTACTGTCTTTGATAATATCTAGCATGGTACATGCCTATGGCTCCCCTCCAGGCTGACATGCATGTTGACAGTGATATGTTTTCATGGTGATGAATCAGATGTCTAGAGAATATGTACAACTATGTACAATCTTTGGTACAGTTCTTTAAGTGCAGCGCATTCAAAGTGCTCATGAGAGTTTGTTGATTCCTGCAATCAAAAAATCATTGACATAATTCAATATTAATTCACAGTAAAGCTCATGCAAATATAATTCCAAATTCCAAATAATAAATACACTGATGAATGGACAGACCTTCCATCAATAAAACTTTAAAGATTAACACTCTTCTTTGCAAGCTCTTATATGGTCCATAGCCAGTGTCTTAAACCAACAGCTGGCTACTCTATTCAGTACAAGCAGTGAGCTTTGGGTTATTTTCAAGTGGAATATAGACAACAATTCAACTGATGGCAAGATGTCAAACTTACTTCATCCTGTTTTCTTCAGATTTCTTCTTCAATTCCAGTAATACAAATTCCTGACGTACAAGTACGATCTGAAATACCAGGAGAAACATTTTATCAACTGAACAGAACTGAAATACAACTCAAAAACACCTGTTGTCATCTTTTTATATGATCCCATGTCAGGAACTTCCATCTGTAATTCTGAGTAAATTACCTACCAGACTTTTATATCAACTAAATAATCAACTGAAATGGTACTAAAAATCATCAGATGTAGAATGATGAACACAGGTATTTGTTTATTTACACGTATGCTGATCCAACAATGGTGAATTCAGATAAATATAGAAAGTATTGCAGGACTCTTAACCAAGATTTTCCCTCAACACAAACCTCAATAAAACATCTATCAAGAAAACAATTTCCTTGTGACTGACAAGTACATAACATAAGAAGATTATTACCAAACTGCTCAATGAAATACTTGCTTTTCTCTTCTTCCTCTGATAATATCTTTTTTCGACAGCTTTGAAGTCATAAATTGTGGTAATACATTTTCTTGGCAGCATTGGCATGGTCTAAAAACAAAGATGTAATAAGGAAACACATTATTAACAAGTCTTGGTCAAAAACGTAACTTTCCCTCTATCAGGTCAATATTCTGACAATAAATATGACTGCCATCCAACTCATATTGTAAAAGTCATTAAACATAATCACATGCATATGTGGACTACTGTATACAACATTTGTGCTAGATTTCATTGAAAGTCGTCCATGGATCTAAGAGGTGTACCCCCCCCCCCCTTATAATTTGGGCAATTTGACTTTAAACATTGTGATAAAGATCAAGGGTGTGTTTTATGAAAACAAACTTTGATGAGATTGCAAATTTGGAAACTTACCTACGTCGGCTTCTTGTTTGATAGCTTTCTGTCATATTCTTCATGGATGAGACCTGGAAACAAACAAGGACAAGTCATTGAGAATGACATAGGCCCCGCTATGATTGGGGTTTAAGGAATTATCACTACTCTGATCACACAACAACACTTGTGAACCTAAATCAAACAGACTTAGATATGTTGTGTCTGCTTGTTGGACATGGAACATGCCTACAACAATAAAGGATGGGTCGGGTATGGGGATCATATCACGACGAAAATGGATATGCACATGTATGTCATAGAACACTGTCCTAATACAAACTTTGAATGAGATCTGTTCAAGCATGTCTCAGTTATGGCTTTGGACATGGAAAATTTGCAAACAAAATGGCTGCTAGGCGGCCATATTGGATTGTATCATGAAACATTTTGACGTGCATATGTATGCCATTGTATGTTACCCCTGTACCAAGTTTGAAAAAAATCGGTCCAGGCATCTCCAAGAAACGGCTGCAGATGGACGGACGGACAGATGGAACCCAATCCATAAGTCCCTGTCCCGGTCTTCAATAAAACATTACTATAGCTGGATGGCCATTGGATGTCAGAGGTGTACGTCCACACTTTGAATAATTTTGGCTTTTTAACTTTGAACATTGGCATCACGATCAAGGGGTCGGGGTTATTAACACTAACTTTGAAGAGATTGTAATATTTGACACTTACTTATGTCTTCTTCTTCTTGTTTGATAACTTTCTTCTATAGCATAATCCTCTTCAATTCTGGTCATATTAGTTCTTCGTGGGTAAGATCTGTAAACAAAGAAAACATTAATATGAACTGAATTGAACAGAATACCAAACAGATTTAAACTGAATGCCTTCCATAAGGGCAAAGTCTTTAGATTTTTGTCCCTACACACAATAATTGTTTGAATGCAACATTAACAGAACATATACAATTAGTTATGTTTGAAGTATGTACCAAATTTAATTTAATTAGGAGAGTGCATTTTTACTAAAGTAGAACTAATGGTCACCAGTTGAAAACTGTTCTGCTTGTCTGTTCAAACTAAAAAAAGCTGGCAAGACTTCATGGAAGGTACAGACCCCCCTTGAATACTTGACTTCTATGAACACAACATGATTTAAAAGAATTTACTGGCAAGAAATAGATACTTATGCAGGAAATGGCTGCATTTCAATAACCAACCTCTTTGGTCAACTTTGTGTATGTCCCAGTTGACATGTCACCTTTGTGCCAGGTTTGAAAGAAATTGGATACTGCATGAATCCCATTCTAATAGTCCCCCTTTTAGAGACTAATGATTCATTTTAGGAGTGATTAGAATATCAAGATTGCAAAATAAGAAACTTACTTGTCCTCTTCTTTTAATAACATTCTAAGCTAGCTTTCTTCATCATTCCTGGGTGTAATCTAAAAAATAAGGCAAAGACATTATCAAATAAACTGAAAAGAAATAATATATATATAATTATATATATATACATATCTCTCATATATACACATTTGCTCTCATAATGTTATATTAATCCCATGTCAGAAACAATAAATCTGTAAATCTAAGGAAACGTGGTCAATTATGCCTATATATAGATAGAAGTAGTGGTACAGTGTTCTCCACCAAGAGTTTTAGCAGGGCGTGGCACCCTGCTATCCACACCTGGCATCATCCTATTGACGCCAATCACCATGTTTTGATGTTATTTATAAACCATTTGAACAAACCCTCTAAGCACACAAATGCCCTAAAACAAATCGTTCATTCACACCTTTTCCTAAGTAAAGTGACACATGGCATGGGTATTATCTGAAAATGAAGAAAAAAACATTATCAAATAAATTGTACAGAATTATATAGGTATTTACTTTTGATATTCTTTTCCTTTAGACTTTCTTCAGTAGTGTTTTCCTCAATGTTGAGTCAATTGTGTTACCTGAGTAGAAAAGTGACATGCAGATTTACATGGATTATTTATATCTATGGTGATCCAACAATGGTTTTTTCAGATCTATAAAGAAAACATTTTTGGTCTCTTAACCATCACTTTCCCTCAACACAATCTTTGATAAAACCATCCAGTGAGAAAAAATGTCTTCACAACTTAGAAAATCATACATTTTAAAGAGACTTTAAAGGCCCAGTTACATGATGCAACTCATGAAGCAATTTCTCGCATGCGACGAGGCTTGCAACTGTGATGGAGTGCGTACACGATGCAACTAGTTGCATGGTGAGTCGCAAGAGCTAACTGTTGCACATGCGTAGATATATAAAAGTTACAGGTCATCTAGGTCGTCTTCTAGTGGCAGGAATTTGGCAAAAATGCTATGAAATTGCTAATATTTACAAATAAAATGACTGAAAACTTGTTGAAGTATTGATAGTAAAACTCTATTCAATTTGAAGTTCGTTTAGGGCGATCTTGATCTTTCCGATGTCGCTACTTGCATTCAAGTTGGAAATAAAATTATATTCAGTGGAGATCAAGCATTCATAGACATTGTATACTATTGATAAGTGGCAATCGTGGTGATAAATCGAAATTATATCAATAATACTTGATGAAATAGAATATATTTATACTAAAAACATGGCGGCCATAACATTGAACGTCATTTGACACGTAGGTATATGTCAAAGATTATTACTTGCGATGCGACAAAGTGGTTACATGGTGCAACTCAAGAAGCAACTTGCGACGAGTCGCAAGGAAACTGACATGTCGGTTTCCTTGCGACGCACTTTGCGACGTCGCAAGACCCTGCAACGGGGCGAGTACACGATGCAATTCGTCACATGCGACGAATTGCATGGTGAGTTGCTAGTCGAGTACGTTGCATCATGTAACTGGGCCTTTAGACTTGAAACTTACTATCTTCTTTATCTTCTGATAACTTTTTTCTTGAGCTTCCTTCATTAATTCTGGTGACACAAGTTCCTGGGGTATGAGCATGATCTGGAATACAAGCACAAACTGCTTGTTTTATGAACCGAACAAGTCTTCGTAGAAGACCCCCCCCCCCCTCCGAAATACATTTGTACTTTAATTCTATGTGACAGAATGGAGACATGATTTAAAAGAACTTGGCTACAAATATGGCTGCCATTCAATAGAAATTACATTAGCACCAAAAACAATGTCTAATTCTTTTCTACACATTACTTGTAAACATAATTTAAAATAAATTGGCAATATGTAAACACTACAATGTGTGTGATAGGTATGAATTGGCTGGATTTTGATAATTGGCCCTGAATGTCAAGGTCTCCAAATATAGCTTGAATCTGATAATATGGGGGGGGGGGGGGGAGGCACTTCAATGACATGTCATGGGTATTGCAGTTTTTGAGTTATACAGTGTTTATTTTTAACTACAAATATTGCCGCCTGAGAAGTGATGTACTACACACAGACAGATGCATGTAGGCATGGAAAAATAGGGTAAACACATTATCAAATAAACTGAATAGAAATAATATATAGATACATACCTCTCATATTTTTTTCTTTTGATAAAGTTTCTTCAGCAGCATCCTTCTTCATCAATGATGACTCAATTGTGTTACCTGAGAGGAGAAGAGAAATACTGCATTCCATGGTTTATTTAAATGTATGGTGATCTAACAACAGGTTATTCAAAATATATACAAAATATATATACAAAAGATTTTAGGTCTCTCAACCATCATTTTCCGATGACACAAGCCTCAATAAAACATGTACTGAGAAAACATTTTTTCATGACTGACAAAAACATAAAATTTGAAAGGATTTGAAACTTACTTATATGCTTCATCTTCTAATAACTTCATCAGCTTTTCCAGTGATCTGAAAAAAAACGAGGAAAAAACATTATTAAAAAATGAACAAAATTATATAGGTACTTACCTTTGATATTCTTTTTCTTGAAATCTTTCAGCGGTAGAGTCCTTCTTCATTGTTATATGTGTAGAGAAAACGAGAAAAGGAGATTTATAGGGGTATTAACAAGTAAAGCCATTGCTTTACTCAAACAAGACTTACCTTCTTTATAAGACTGCAGGTAACCAGATTCGCTGCGCTGTATCTGTTCATTGAAAATAGCTTGCATAGTGGCTTGCAGTTTATAACTGACCACTATAGCAAGACATATTTACATGTAGAACAGATAGAAAAATCATTCAAGATTTCTGTGAACCAATAAGGTTTTAGCAGTTTGCAACCAAGTAACACCACGTGTTTGATAAGTTTACAAACTATACGCAATTGTGCATGCGTGGTAATCTGCAGGTTACATAAGCTGATGACAGCCATTGACCAAAGCGTGTACTCACTGCTTTGCCAATGATCATCTGATTATCACGATTTGGTGGATGTCCAATCTTCAGTCCAGTATTCCTCTTCTAGCCAGTGTATGATAACTGACTTGGTGAACTTCAATTCCGAGAGATGTCTTCTGCACTTATGACAATAGTCTGGTACATGTGATGTACTTTTAATAGTTATCACAGATTACTACCATTATCAGAGTAGTGGTATCCTTTGTTGTCATTAGGGGACATCCTCATAACATACATCTAGGGGTAACACGAGTTACACTTCCATGTTACAACTCTTCATTTTAACTTTAGTTCAAACAGGTTGTACCCAGTGGGCTGGTTCTTCTTGTCCTTTCAATCACCTTGATATTTTTCTTTTCACATGTTTTATGTGTCCTATTTATCACTATTTCACTTTCTTTTATACAGGTTGCTGTGAATCTTCTATATGTATTTGTTTTGCTTACACATCATTTATTGTGTCGTTTATGCCACTCCTCCTTTGTCCAGTGTTCTTGTCCTGTGTCGCCTATTAGCCTGTTTGTAAGGTTGACACTATGTCCATTGCATATCAGTGTCCTGCTTATTTACATGTCGTTTTACATCGCCACGTTCTGTGGTTCACACTGTGACCTGTTTCATTTTGTGTCCATGCTAGTGTACCAGTTTCGCACTGTAAACTGTTTTTAATGTCATTTTATATCACCATTGTCTGTTTTCAACGTGTCCTCTCACTTGCCACTTTTCTTGTTTCGCAATGTTGCCCGTTTTATTTTGTGTCCACACTTATGTGCCAGTTTCGCAGTGTAAACTGTTTTTTACTGGCCTTTTATATCGCCATTGTCTCTTTTCAACATGTCCTCTCACTTGCCACTTTTCTTGTTTCTCACTGTTGCCCGTTTCATTTTGTGTCCACACTTATGTGCCAACTGTTTCGCAGTGTAAACTGCTTTTTAATGTCCTTTTATATAATCACTGTCTGTTTTCAATGTGTCCTCTCACTTGCCACTTTTCTTGTTTCGCACTGTGGCCTGTTTCATTTTCTGTCTACACTAATGTGCCAGTTTTGCACTTTGAACTGTTTTTAATGTCTTTTATGTAACCACTGTCTCTGTTTTCAACATGTCCTCTCACTTGCCACTTTTCTTGTTTCGCACTGTGACCCGTTTCATTTTGAGTCCACACTAACGTGCCAGTTTCACACTGTGGACTGTTTTTTAATGTCATTGTATATCACCACTGTCTGTTTTCAACATGTCCTCTCACTTGTTTCGCACTGTGGCCCTTTTCATTTTATGTCCACACTAATGTGCCAGTTTCGCACTGTGGACTGTTTTTTAATGTCTTTTTATATAACCACTCTGTTTTCAACATGTCCTCTCACTTGCCCCTTTCTTGTTTCGCACTGTTGCCCGTTTCATTTTGTGTCCACACTTATGTGCCAGTTTCGCAGTGTAAACTGTTTTTTAATGTCCTTTTAATTCGCCATTGTCTGTTTTCAACATGTCCTCTCACTTGCTACTTTTGTTGTTTTGCACGGCGGCCTGTTTCCTTTTGTGTCCACACTAGTGTGCCAGTTTCGCACTGTGGACTGTCTTTTAATGTCATTTTATATCACCACTGTCTGTTTTCAACATGTCCTCTCACTTAATTGTTTCGCACTGTGGCCGTTTCATTTTATTTCCACACTAATGTGCCAGTTTCGCACAGTGGACTGTTTTTAATGTCTTTTTATATGACCACTGTCTGCTTTCAACGTGTCCTCTCACTTGCCACTTTTCTTGTTTTGCACTTTGGCCCGTTTAATTTTATGTCCACACTAATGTGCCAGTTTCGAACTGTAGACTGTTTTTTAATGTCCTTTTATATCGCCATTCTCTGTTTTCAACCTGTCCTCTCATTTACTACTTTTCTTGTTTCGCACTGTTGCCCGTTTCATTTTGTGTCCACACTAATGTGCCAGTTTCGCACTGTGAACTGTTTTTTAATGTCCTTTATATCGCCATTGTCTGTTTTCAACATGTCCTCTCACTTGCCACTTTTCTTGTTTCGCATGGTGGCCTGTTTCATTTTATGTCCACACTAGTGTGCCAGTTTCGCACTGTGGACTGTTTTTTAATGTCATTTTATATAACCACTGTCTGTTTCCAACATGTCCTCTGACTTGTTTCGCACTGTGGCCCATTACATTTTGTGTCCACACTAACATGCCAGTTTTGCACTGTGAACTGTTTTTTAATGTCCTTTTATATCACCATTGTCTCTGTTTTCAACGTGTCCTCTCACTTGCCACTTTTCTTGTTTCGCATTTTGGCCTGTTTCATTTTATGTCCACACTAATGAACCAGTTTCGCACTGTGGACTGCTTTTAATGTCTTTTTATATAACCACTCTGTTTTCAACATGTCCTCTCACTTGCCCCTTTCTTGTTTCGCACTGTTGCCCGTTTCATTTTGTGTCCACACTTATGTGCCAGTTTCGCAGTGTAAACTGTTTTTTAATGTCCTTTTAATTCGCCATTGTCTGTTTTCAACATGTCCTCTCACTTGCTACTTTTGTTGTTTTGCACGATGGCCTGTTTCATTTTGTGTCCACACTAGTGATGTGCCAGTTTCGCACTGTGGACTGTTTTTTAATGTCATTTTATATCACCACTGTCTGTTTCCAACATGTCCTCTCACTTGTTTCGCACTGTGGCCCATTTCATTTTGTGTCCACACTAACGTGCCAGTTTTGCACTGTGAACTGCTTTTTAATGTCCTTTTATATCACCATTGTCTCTGTTTTCAACATACGTCCTCTCACTTGCCACTTTTCTTGTTTCGCACTGTGGCCTGTTTCATTTTATGTCCACACTAATGTACCAGTTTCGCACTGTGGACTGTTTTTAATGTCTTTTTATATAACCACTCTGTTTTCAATGTGTCCTCTCACTTGCCACTTTTCTTGTTTCGCATTGTTGCCCGTTTCATTTTGTGTCCACACTTATGTGCCAGTTTCGTAGTGTAAACTGTTTTTTAATGTCCTTTTAATTCGCCATTGTCTATTTTCTACATGTCCTCTCACTTGCTACTTTTCTTGTTTGGCACGGTGGCCTGTTTCATTTTGTGTCCACACTAGTGTGCCAATTTCGCACTGTGAACTGTTTTTTAATGTCTTTTTATATCACCACTGTCTGTTTTCAACATGTCCTCTCACTTGTTTCGCACTGTGGCCGTTTCATTTTATTTCCACACTAATGTGCCAGTTTCGCACAGTGGACTGTTTTTTAATGTCATTGTACATTTGTATATCACCACTGTCTGTTTTCAACATGTCCTCTCACTTGTTTCGCACTGTGGCCCATTTCATTATATGTCCACACTAATGTGCCAGTTTCGCACTGTGGACTGTTTTTTAATGTCTTTTTATATAACCACTCTGTTTTCAACATGTACTTGCCCCTTTCTTGTTTCGCACTGTTGCCCGTTTCATTTTGTGTCCACACTTATGTGCCAGTTTCGCAGTGTAAACTGTTTTTTAATGTCCTTTTAATTCGCCATTGTCTGTTTTCAACATGTCCTCTCACTTGCTACTTTTGTTGTTTTGCACGGTGGCCTGTTTCCTTTTGTGTCCACACTAGTGTGCCAGTTTCGCACTGTGGACTGTTTTTTAATGTCATTTTATATAACCACTGTCTGCTTTCAACGTGTCCTCTCACTTGCCACTTTTCTTGTTTTGCACTTTGGCCCGTTTTATTTTATGTCCACACTAATGTGCCAGTTTCGAACTGTAGACTGTTTTTTAATGTCCTTTTATATCGCCATTCTCTGTTTTCAACCTGTCCTCTCATTTACTACTTTTCTTGTTTCGCACTGTTGCCCGTTTCATTTTGTGTCCACACTAATGTGCCAGTTTCGCACTGTGAACTGTTTTTTAATGTCCTTTATATCGCCATTGTCTGTTTTCAACATGTCCTCTCACTTGCCACTTTTCTTGTTTCGCATGGTGGCCTGTTTCATTTTATGTCCACACTAGTGTGCCAGTTTCGCACTGTGGACTGTTTTTTAATGTCATTTTATATAACCACTGTCTGTTTCCAACATGTCCTCTCACTTGTTTCGCACTGTGGCCCATTACATTTTGTGTCCACACTAACGTGCCAGTTTTGCACTATGAACTGTTTTTTAATGTCCCTTTATATCACCATTGTCTCTGTTTTCAACGTGTCCTCTCACTTGCCACTTTTCTTGTTTCGCATTGTGGCCTGTTTCATTTTATGTCCACACTAATGAACCAGTTTCGCACTGTGGACTGTTTTTAATGTCTTTTTATATAACCACTCTGTTTTCAATGTGTCCTCTCACTTGCCACTTTTCTTGTTTCGCACTGTTGCCCGTTTCATTTTGTGTCCACACTTATGTGCCAGTTTCGCACTGTGGACTGTCTTTTAATGTCCTTTTATACCGCCATTGTCTGTTTTCAATGTGTGCTCTCACTTGCTACTTTTGTTGTTTCGCACGGTGGCCTGTTTCATTTTGTGTCCACACTTATGTGCCAGTTTCGCACTGTGAACTGCCTTTAAATGTCCCTTTATATCACCACTGTCTGTTTTCAACATGTCCTGTCACTTGTTTCGCACTGTGGCCCATTTCATTTTGTGTCTACACTAGTGTGCCAATTTCGCACTGTGAACTGTTTTTTAATGTCCTTTTATATCACCATTGTCTCTGTTTTCAACGTGTCCTCTCACTTGCCACTTTTCTTGTTTCGCACTGTGGCCTGTTTCATTTTATGCCCACACTAATGTGCCAGTTTCGCACTGTGGACTGTTTTTTAATGTCTTTTTATATAACCACTGTTTTCAACGTGTCCTCTCACTTGCCAATTTTCTTGTTTCGTACTGTTGCCCGTTTCATTTTGTGTACACACAAATGTGCCAGCTTCGCAGTGTGAACTGTTTTTAATGTCCTTTTATATCGCCATTGACTGTTTTCAATGTGTCCTCTCACTTGGCACTTTTCTTGTTTCGCACAGTGGTCAGTTTCATTTTATGTCCACACTAGTGTGCCAGTTTCGCACTGTGAACTGTTTTTTAATTTCTTTTTATATAACCACTGTCTGTTTTCAACGTGTCCTCTCAATTGCCACTTTTTCTTGTTTCGCACTGTGACCCATTTCATTTTGTGTCCACGCTAATGTGCCAGTTTCGCACCGTAGACTTGGTTTTTAATGTCCTTTTATATCACCCCGGTGTCTGTTTAACACCTTGGCCTGTTTTTAACATTGACACTACATCCATTTCACATCAGTGTCTAGTTTATATCAGGTCCTCTTACCTGCCACTTTTCTTGTTTCGGACTGGCGGTATGCTTTTTACATGTCATTTCATTTCACCACTTTGCTCATTTAATTTTTCATATCAATTTACCCTTGCCTCTGTGTTAATATTTTACAACAGTAGCCTTTTTTCCTGAATTCCGTAAGCACACATTCCATCCACGTAGTTGAGGTTTCCAAATCTCCTGGTTTATTCCAGCCATCACATTAGGTTTTTTAAATCTCCAGTTGGCATCACCAGTAGTTACCATATGTCATCCATCTCAGGAGGATGAAGTTCAAAATCTCTATAGGCATTCACATATATCCTTCGCATTAGGATGTTTATGATTCCAAACTTGTAGTAGGCACTAAAGCTACCATCTCGCTGTCCATCCCATTGCAATGATGGACTTTCTTACCAAAAGTAGGTAACGGGGTAATAGGTGGATGTTTTTAATGTTCTTGTTGTGTTTTGGGCTGCAAGTTCATTAACCTGATCCTGTAACACTTGAATTCTTGACAGTGCTTGACTGACCAAATGTCTGATTTGCTCTCCTCCCTGTGTTTACTTTATAAATTCCAAATCTTTGTTCTTCAGGGGCTGTCATCTTTGGGATGAAATTGAAATTTATATGTATTGGTGTATCTGATTATGTCAATATGTAGGATGAACGTCATGTTTTTACCTTGTCTGACTACCATCAGGCAGAACTTGGTTGTTGCTGATTATGTGTGGTGGAGTATACATACATGTATATATGGAGTTTGTGTTGTCTTCCATATACACGCTCTTCATATATGTAGTCCATCCTGCCTGGGAAGTAGCAGCTTACATCAGATTATATAGTCATCAGCTCCTCTCCCCATTGAGGGTGTCCTCAAGGAAGGCTCTATTAGCCATAGAGTGATGGCTTTTCAGTCACACATTAAAACCTGTTCATATCTGTATGCATAATCTGAAAGAAAGAAACAAAAAAAATGTCAGTGTTCTGACTAGGTTTAAAGCTAGTGGCGTCAATATCCAATAGGCTGCAACAAAATGAGGACATTTTACCTCAGGATGGCGACAATCATCAGTTGATAAAACCTTAAACTAACTATTTTTGATAGATAATCAACTACCCAGTCATTTCACAATCAAAATTAATACTATAATATATAAGCCTACGTAAACTATTTTTGCAAATATCAGGGGAGGAATTCAAATTTCAATATCGCCAAAGCAAAGCTGTCTCCCCTAACATCATCTCTACAATGTAAACAAGTGATTGAGAATAACATAGTCCCGACTATGATTGGGTTTTAAGGAACTGGCAGTTTATGTTGTCATTTTCTTGATATCACTACTCTGATCACACAACAACACTAAACCTAAATCAAACAGACTTAGATATGTTGTGTCTGCTCGTTGGACATGGAACATGCCTACTCTTCAAGATGATGTGATAGAATAAACCATTCAACAATAGAGGATGGGTCGGGTGCGGGGGGGGGGGGGCTGTTCAAGCATGTCTGAGTTATGGCTTTCGACATGAAAACTGCACCAACAAAATTGCTGCTAAGTGGAATGCATCATGACGAAAATGGATATGCACATGTATGTCATAGAACACTGTCCTAATACCAACTTTGAATGAGATCTGTTCAAGCATGTCAGAGTTATGGCTTTGGATATGGAAAATTTGCAAACAAAATGGCTGCTAGGCGGCCATATTGAATATTATCATGACAACAATGAATATGCACATGTCATAGAACACTGTCCTAATACCAACTTTGAATGAGATCTGTTCAAACATGTATGAGTTATGGCTTTGGACATGGAAAAGTCGCAAACAAAATGGCTGCTAGGTGGCCATATTGGATTGTATCACGACGAAAATGGATATGCACATGTATGTCATAGAACAATGTCCTAATACCAACTTTGAATGAGATCTGTTCAAGCATGTCTGAGTTATGGCTTTGGACATGGAAAATTCGCAAACAAAATGGCTGCTAGGCCGCCATATTGGATTGTATCACGACAACAATGAATATGCACATATATGTCATAGAACACTGTCCTAATACCAACTTTGAATGAGATCTGTTCAAGCATGTCTGAGTTATGGCTTTAGACTGGGAAAATTTGCAAACAAAATGGCTGCTTGGCGGCCATATTGGATCGTATCACAACAAAAATGGATATGCGAATGTATGTCATAGAACACTGTCCTAATACCAACTTTGAATGAAATTTGTTCAAGCATGTCAGAGTTATGGCTTTGGACATGGAAAATTTGCAAACAAAATGGCTGCTAGGCAGCCATATTGGATCGTATCATGACGAAATGGAAATGCACATGTATGTCACAGAACAGTGTCCTAATTCCACCTTTGAATGAGATCTGTTCAAGCATGTCTGAGTTATGGCTTTGGACATGGAAAATTCACAAACAAAATGGCTGCCAGGCAGCAATATTGGATCGTATCATGACGAAAATTAATATGCACATGTATGTCATAGAACACTGTCCTAATGCCACCTTTGAATGAGATCTGTTCAAGCATGTTTGAGTTATGGCTTTGGATATGGAAAATTCACAAACAAAATGGCTGCCAGACAGCCATATTGGATCGTATCATGATGAAAATTTATATGCACATGTATGTCACAGAACAGTGTCCTAATACCACCTTTGAATGAGATCTGTTCAAGCATGTCAGAGTTATGGCTTTGGACATGGAAAATTCGCAAACAAAATGGCTGCTAGGCGGCCATATTGTATTGAATCACAACAACAATGAATATGAACATATATGTCATAGAACACTGTCCTAATACCAACTTTGAATGAGATCTGTTCAAGCATGTCTGAGTTATGGCTTTAGACAGGGAAAATTTGCAAACAAAATGGCTACTAGGTGGCCATATTGGATCGTATCATGAAACAAATTGATGTAAATATGTATGCTGTTGTATGTTGCCCCTGTACCAAGTGTGAAAAAATCGGTCCAGGCATCTCCAAGAAACGGCTCTGGACGTACGGACGGATGGAACCAAATCCATAAGTCCCCGTCCCAGACTTTATCAGGCGGGGACTAATAAAGGTGCTGTTCCCAGAAATGTTGATTAAATTTTGACTATCGATACATATTTTATACAAGGACATGGCTGAGTGAACACAAAGCAGTTTATGTCAGAATCAGACTGCTGCAATGTTTAGTTTATATTCGGACTACGTATTTGCTCTTGAGAATAAGCATGTCGGCAAAAAGCGCCACTTTCGCATCCCGATTTAGACTCGCATACTTCCAACTTGTGGGCATTTTTTTACTGATTTTGGGCAATAGTTATTGGTAACTTTTGTTGTTCTGCTAAATAAGGAATTATATACACACATAGTAACTTTTCAAAAGGTATTGAGCTGACGACTTCAGATATTTTAGTACACTTTCATTGCTGCACTGACTATTGCGTCATAATCGGATTGGTGAGCTGTTAATTAATATTGTTCAAATAAGTATGACTGAAAATAACATTTTCAATCAAATTTTCACCCATTTTGACCACATAACCAGCATGTAGTGTAGGAACATGAATGTTGGTATTTTGTATTTTATGTGTGATATAAATATATTGGTTATTTGTGATACAACAATAAATAAGCAAGACACTTTTTAAACAAAATTGTATAATTTTAACCCAAATTCTAGCTGTACATGTGATGTTTGGATGTGTGATGTAGTAAATTTATTTGGCTAGATACCTAATTTTCAAAGATTAGGTAATTCTAAGTATTTGCATATCATTTTGATAACATAACACTCACTCATACTTCTACAGTTAGTAAATTTAAGCTGTTATCATTGAAGGATTGAAAGTTTTTTTGTCAAAATTCTGTTAGAAGTGCGAAAATGAAATTCAGCAATCTCATTGACACCAGACCCCCTCCCCCTAAATGAACGAATTTTGCATATTGAGCTTGTGTGACATTGTCTGATCATCCCTTACAGTCTACTGTTTCATTAGCACCAGCAGGGCTCAAAATAATGACGTTTTACTTGCCCCGGACAAGTGATTTAGCCACTTGGGCAATTAATTAAAAAATAGCGCTACTGGCATTGTAGCACAACTGTACAGTTTTAAAAATGTTTATCCACATGCTGATCCATGCTACAACTGTAGGTATAGGTGTTCATTTGCTGAATGACTATCCCAGTCACCTATCCAACTGTGTTATCTTTGCAATATACGTGATCATTTGGCTTGTCGTCATGTTGCTAGACATATTTGCATACATTTTTGTATGTTCATTCACATTTTTAGCCCTTAATCACACATTACTCATGGAATCATGAACAAATCTTAAACATCCCCAAGAACATTCCCACCAAACTTCAGGTGAATCTGCCAAGTGGTTTTGGAGTTTTTTGACCCAAAATCAGATTTCTTGACCCAAAACACACATCTTTGATGCAATCATTTGCATTTGAACAATTTCCCATCTGCATGCCCTACGTAATGTCCCCACCAAATAACAAGGCAATTGGTCAGGCAGTTTTTGACTTTAAGTCGTTTACATACACACACACACACATTTATAAGTGGATATAGCACTACTGAACCTAAGTTCAGTTGTGCTAAAAATGACAGATAATGTTATTTTAGCAAAATATATTGGCATTTGGTTGTTGCTAAGAGTATGGTCATGGTATTGTTAATTTGTGATGAACCGTGTATGAAACCTGTTTCTTTTCTTACTAAATAGTCCTTGAACAGAGAGCATAACTACATTGTATATTCAGTGATGAGTTGAAGTGGTTTGATCATTTTTACTGGGCATGATGTGTACATTTAACAAGCAACCTATTGGTCAGAATAGCTCCGCTGTTTTTTTAATTTTTATTTTGGTAACATGTAGAAGTGGTTCAGTTGTTCAGCTCTTCACTATGCAGTTTTGTTTTAGCGATGTAATAAAGTGGTTAGTGGTTTCATATGATGACTCACTATAAAACACATTTCACACAGAAAGTTGGTAAAATATTGTACTTTTATATTATAGTCACCATTTTACAATTTATGAAAATTACACAAAATCTCAGAAATAGAATGACTGGCAAATGCACAAAAAAAGGAAAAGGATTTTTGAGGTTGGCTATAAATAATTCCGGTGTTTTACAGCTTTAACCCTAGAAAATTTTAATGATGAATAAATAAACTAGGGATCTAAAGTAATTTTGAGGCAATTCGAATTTCAATTTTCTAACAAATTTACCAAAAACACTGTCCACAATTGTCAATAACATTCAACTTGTAGTAGACATAACATTGTCTGATATTTTGATTTAATAGACTATGGACCTGCTTGCAGGTGGTGTAAATATTTTATTAGTCCTGCTTGCATACAGAACAAGTCACCCTTTGGTGTTGAGGGCTGTGTCAGTAATATAGACCCCTGCCATCTGCAAGCAGGGCTAGCATTTCGTATACAAGCTGGACTAAATTTAGTCAAGTGTTCAAAGCTCAATGTGACATGGCAAGATACATCATGTAAATCGGAATTGTAGACCTACTAATCTCGGCAAAAATAAATATTCCACTAATCATAACTGAAAAGGTTTTGTCTGAAATTTTTTCAATCTCAATGACAAAGATGCTAGAGTGCTAGTGTCTTCCAACGGTACGTCATATGTGTCAAGCGAAAGGTACTAGGTCATCTATCGTCTCCAGAATAACGGTCCCTCCCTTTTGAGCTGCTAGATTCATTGACTAAAATAAACCTTTATTAGGTAGAAGACATCTTAAAATACTATTATTTACATTTTATCATTCGTTTTTGAAAATTCACAATGTTTCAACATTTAAATAATTTTTAAAATATAGCACCAATGGCGTTGTAGCACAACTGTACAGTTGCTAAAAATGTTTAACCCATATGCTGATCCATGCTAGGTATAGGTGTTCATCCTGAATGATTATCCATACACTCATTTGTCTACTTATCCCTGTTATCTTTGCAATGTAAATGGTCACATGGCTAACGTTACTATGGGTGTGGTCTTGTTACTAGGCACATTTGCACACTTTTTTTAATGTGTCTGTGATATCTGCAAAATGTGTTATCATTTGGATGTTGCTATGGGCATGGTCATGTTGCTAGGCATATTTGCATACATTTTTTGAATTGTTATTCATTTGTCTATTCATCCCCATGGTTAACTTTGTGAACTACACCACCGATTGGCTGTTGCTATGGGCGTGATCTTATTGCTATGCACATTTACGTACATTTTTGGAATGTTCATTCAATTATCTCTTAATCTCTGTTGTTATCTTTGCAATATATCTGATCATTTGGCTGTTGCTATGGGATGGTCTTGTTGCTAGGCATATTTGCATACATTTTGAAATGCCAATTAAATTGTCTTTTCATCCCAGTGATTATCTTTGTGAAATACCTCACCATTTGGCTGTTGCTGTGGGCGAAGACTTGTTGCTAGGCAGATTTACATAATTTTTTGAATGCATATTCAATTGTCTTTTAATCCCAATGGTTATTTTTGTGAAATACCTCACCGTTTGGCTGTTGCTATGGCTGTGGTCTTGTTGCTAGGCACATTTGCAAACATATTTTGAATGGTTAAACACCACTAAAAATATTCCCATCAAATTTCAGACCCATCTACCCAATAGTTTTTGAGTAAGGTTTTTGACCAAAAATGACATTTTTCAACCCAAATCACACACCAATAGTAAGATCATTTTGATTTGACAATTTCCCAACTAGACACCCAAGGTAATACACCCATCAAATATCATGGCAATCGGTACATGTAGGAAATTTAACCTGCCAAAACACAGTATGATCATGGAGGTCTTGATATGACTATTTTTCTTTCCCCATAAAATGTGTGACTTCTTATTCTTTGTACAAACTGGGTTTTTTTGAAATGCCTAAGAATTGTGCATTTATATGAACCTGTTTTAATCATTGTGTCTAAGATTTAATTCAGCTGTGCTAAAAACAGGCCTAGGTTGCCAAGCAACCTTAAACAGAAGTTAATCTTTACGCCATTGACACAAATATGTGAAGTAGCCCATAAAGATTTAATGATTGCATTGCATCAATAAAACAAGAATATTTCATTTCCAGGCTGAAGTCAAAGCATTTTGTAATACACATTTTGAAACGTCAAATGCACCCAAGACACCCAAGACACATCAAATATCATGGGAATCGGTTCAGCGGTTTTTGACTTTAAATTGTTTACACACACACACACACACACACACACACACACACACACACACAGACAGACAGACACCGGGCGAATGCCTATAGCATTACTGAACCTCCAGTTCAGTTGTGCTAAAAAGCAACATGACATCATATCGCCAGCTTTTAATGAAAAATTAAAATAGAAGTCTGGACTGAAATCTCATGACTACTTTTTTCCCATATATGGTAATGCTCACTTTTACCTCGCCTGTACTCGTTTCTGCACTGCCATTACCACATCGGCAATTTTAACGTGGTGATTTTGCCACCAATATTGATCATACAAAATTAAAACTTCATAAATGAACCACAAAGTACTTTCCCTTTCAAAATGTGGTAATTTTAGAATGAGTATTATTGTTTTTATTGACGACTGACTCTGTCAAAAATCGTCCCCAATTCAACTTCATGACTTTGTCAGTCGATAGCATACATATCTACTGGAATGAACCATTCTGTAGAAGGGGTGCAGAATTTGGATTTGAAGTCTGCAACCCTGTTTCGAACAAACATTTTGCACATAATGTGTAGAATTACGATTATAGCACATATTACATTGCTTGTTTGACGTCAATGGTGTCTTTTGAAAAGTGGCAGTTTACTATTAAAGTCTCCTGGACTGATTTCCAATATGGCTTCAGTCACAATGCTCATTAGCATATCAATTTTTTTTTTACATTAAAAAAAATCATCAAAAATAGAAAAGAAGATGTGCTGACTTGAAATTAACAAATCTGAGTAAGCTACCCTCTGCGCATCGACACACCAGATATTAAAGCAATCTGACGAGGAGTATTTGAGGAGATGATGAAAATATCATTTTTGGAAAAAAATCGTAAAAAATTGAAAATGGCAGAGATCAACTTGGCATGAACAAATCTGAATAGCCCCCAAATTTACCAAAAACACTGTCCATAAGCTTATTTGTCAACAACATTCAACTTGTAGTAGACATAAAATCGTCTAATATTTAAGTTTACAGAGTGTCTTGTGACCTGCGCCTGTCAACAGACTCTGCCAATTTTTTTTCATCATTCCATTGTATTAAACCTTGTACTTGACATTTCACAATATTTATAATTCTCAACAAAATACCTCAACATGTTTCACCTCGCTCGTACTCAAAGCAGCCCCGGTATGATCACTGACATGACTAGAGAGAACCATTTCGGATTTACACGTAAAACGGGGAAAGATATGCAAAACATAATGCAAAGTCTGAAGCCAAATTAAAGTTGTAATTATTTTAATTATTTTTACTTGCCAAATATGCATTTTGGAATTAGCAAGACATGTTCATGTCATTTACATCACAGATAACTAACACTAGTTATCTGTATTTATATGTAAACTGTCGGCCAATAAACAAAGTTTGGTCGATTCACTGTATGTACTGCAAACGCCTTAAGGCCTAGGCATGCCTTGCTTACGCAAGTTGTCTTCATTCGAGACTGTCACTCCAAATTGCACGACAATATAGAATTAATCACAAGTTACATGTTACCTGAAAACATCAAACATTTATAGTGGGTCTGAAGTGTGATTTTAGTGAGTACCAAGAACTCCCACGTTGCTTGCTGCTGGTTGTGGAAAATCGCCCGGTCAGACAAAGCCAGCTTCAACTTCCAGGTCAAATCAGTCGTTTTCTACCGAAAATTCTTGAATGGTCGGGACCGTTACACAACGATCCTACTACATTTACTTGCCATGGTTATTTAAAAAAAATAAAAATCCAACATTTTGTGAAATTTGCAAACTTTCCGGTCCGTATTGAGGAATCTATGACTCAAGCGAAAACCGGGTCGAAATTTCAAGGCCTCAAGTATGCGTCATGAATTCGTTGGAAAATTGGTATTCCTAAATGTAATGCCAAAATTTATTTTGCTATCACAAAAGAAGAGATGTCAGTTGAGGTTTAGGCATTATCAGTATCTAAAATGGGGGACTCTAGTTACGGCGAGTTGAAAATACCAAAAAATAAGGCCTGTGAGCAGCCATTCAAAGTGTAACAGTCACAGGATAGATGTATACAAATGAGGATGTTGCGGACTGGCTGATTATGTAGAAGGGGTGCCGAATTTGGATTTGAAGTTTGCAACCCTGTTTCGAATAAACACTTGTCATTTGGGCGCCCAATGCGTAGAATTATGAGTATAGCACATATTACATTGCTTGTTTGACGTCAATAGTGTCTTTTGAAAAGTGGCAGTTTACTTAAAGTCTCGTCGACTGATTTCCAATATGGCGTCGGTCACAATGCTCATTAACATATTAATTTTGTTGTTAAATTACAAGAAAAGAATCATAAAAAATAAAAATGAAGATGTGCTGACTTGAAATTAACAAATCTGAGTAAGCTACCCCCTGCGCATCGACACACCAGATATCAAAGCAATCTGACAAGTTGTATTTGAGGAGATGATGAAAATGTCATTTTTTGAAAAAAAATCATAAAAAATTGAAAATGGCACAGATCAACTTGGCATGAACAAATCTGAATAGCCTCCCCCCCCCCCCAGGGAACATGCACACCAAATATCGAAGAATTCTGACTGTAACTTTCGGAGAAGATGATGAAAATATAAAAATTTGACGGACACCAATGATTCCACCTATACTCTATACCTATACACACCCATACCTAAAGCTAAGCTTTCAGCTTTCGCTGACAGCGGAGCTAAAAAAGTTGACAGACAGACCATGATCACTTATACCTCTATACCTACATATGTATACCAACCTATACCTTAAGCTTACGTTGTCAGCGAAAAGTTAACAAGAATTTGAATTTGCTGCATGGTTCCCTGTGGCAATTTATGTGTGCACATACAGTGCCTGCATGTCTCTAGGGGTTTAGAATTGTTATTATTGTAATGAACAGTGTGTGAAGCCTCTTTCTTATCTCTATCTAAATAGTTCTTGGACATTGAACATAAATAATAACACATGCCAACAAGCAAAATATCACAATGTAGTGCCTGCAAAAAGATTTGTACAAAGGTGATTTTAGCTGGATTTATTTATTGTACAGTGCTATAATTTGCCTGGATATCTTGCCTGGATAAGGGAATGGCCATGCAGTAATCAGTAAGATTTTACAGGACATTTCGCTACATTTGCGAGGTTAGACTATATCTTCTGTAAATTTTACAGGACATTTCGCTAGACCTGCAAGGTTAGACTATATCTTCTGTAAATGCTATATACCATGTCAAGTACTGTTGACTTTGCTTGGAAATTCCTACATCCTTGATGCTATGATCTGCTGTGATGTATAATTAATTGTCAGAAATTACACATTACACCCCCCCCCATTGCTCATTCCATTTGGGTGTTGTCTGTTAGACAGATAACACAACTTCACATGTATCTGGGTATTTATGTTGTTGTCAATTATTTTGTGATAGATGCAACAATACATAAATCAAAAATACACATCCCTAGTTTTCATTTTCAACAAAATTAAGATGAAACATTTTATAAAGCAAACATCAACTTAGTACAGTAGCGGTTTCACTAAGTCACTCTCAGTCCTCCGCTAGAACTGCTACAGATCAATCATGTGTAAGCTCCTATTAAAAAGTGTTCAGGATCCTGTTCAAACTGTCTTTTTGTAGACAATATCAGCCACCTCTTTGAAAGTCGAGTATATCCAATGTCTTAGTCTACCTACCGGTATAAATGTGTCGCTCTCGATCAGATTAATGCTTCCTCAATGTTATTTTCAAGTGGAAATCGTACTATATTCTCAATGTTACAGCTAAATTTTCAAATTTGGTGGACATGTTGACTAATACTGTGCATGCTCCATGTACTAGAACAATGTCGTAATGGCTGCAAAGAACTCCAAACCACTACTGAGTACTTATTGTCATTTTGAATCAAATATGGGTATATTTGAGTACTTACGTAGTGAATTTTACAATTGCAACAATAGCTGAAGTTAATGATTGACTGTTTTTATGAGAAAATCATGGAGATAATTGCCAAGAGATTTTAGACTGGCCTTGAACTTAAAAGGTATTGTAAATAAAAAACAAAGCTACAATCATTGCAGCTAAGACCGACCCCTACAAAGAAATGGTATGTGCCATAGTGGTCTTTCATGATCTTATCTTATTACTATAAAGCAGGTATCTCTTTTTGCCCGGTAAAATACTTGTGTATCTTGGTGGCGGAAGAATACATAATAATTACAGGAGTAGTCATTCACTTGAAGTCACAAGTCGGCAGACAACTTCCAAGAGTGCTCCAATCAACACAGACAACGGGCAATTTATTTAGTTTACATCCAACTATTATAACTTCTACAGGAAAAACAGCAAATATGGCGAAACTATTTGAAAACAGAAATTGGAAATTCAGAGATTGCAATCACTAATTCTTTAATAGGACCTCAAAAAATTAATCTCTGAATAAGGGGGCAAATACTATAATTTCTAAAACAATAGATGGACTTCAGAGGAGCTGCCTTACTGTTCAGCAAAGCAGGTACTGGGTAGAGGTAAACTATCAATGAATGTTTACTAACTACAAAATTTGCTGTAAAAATAAACAATGTACTACCCCGGTATTAAACATTATTATAACTCACTGCATACTCAACTCTCAGTCGTGATTGATCAATACTACATCACATGTTAAGGACCATTCGGGACTAGCCAGTCACACCAATCAGGTTTTGCCCTCGTTTCTGAGACTATTTTTGTGTGACCGGCTTGTCCCTTGTCAACAAACGTACGCTATTGCCCTCATTGTCAGTCAACGTGTGTACACTATATCACTCTCCCTGTCATTTTTTTGACAAAGGAAAGAGCAGCTATGTGGACAGCAAATGAACAGTCAGTAACAACTAATTCCTCTGTTAATTCTGGGCAAACGGCTGTACATTTAAAAAACAAAAAAACAAAAAACAAAAAACAGGGTTATATTTTGCCGATGTCGCCAAAGTCCCTAAAAATTGGAACTAGCTTCAAAATTAAATTCCCACTCCCAGGGCAAAAAAGAAAAAAAAAAGTTGTTTGCTGATTGAAACAGAAACTATTGCCTCCAGACGGAATTGACAAGTGTTGATTAATTCACAAAGTGTAGCCGAAAATAGAAACAGACTGCACTCAAAAGGTTTTTTTTGTGTTGAAGTTCAAACAAAATGTAATTTCCAAGCCTCAACAAAGTAGCGAGTGGAAACTTGTAAGGGCTTGTTTCTAAAATTTACCAGATGTTTACGGAATGCCGACAAATCACGCATCCATGAACAACATTATCACCGCGACTTTTTGCGACCCATACTGAAAAAATATACCGAGAAAAAAATACTAACCGGGTTTGTCCTAGTTTCACAACCGGTGTCGGAACGTAATAATTGCCAGTTGTCGTCGTCCACCTCAAGTCGCTAGTCGGCAGACAACTTCCAAGACGGCTTCTGGTGTCTGCAGGTATCAATTTCAAGTTATCTCCCAGGATTAGTCTTCGGATGTCCCATGAGGTCCCAAAACTTGTTCCAAAGATGCTACCATACTTGTTAGGCTGTTTTCCAATGGCGACTGCTGTCAGTGTGACATGTCCCCACTTTCATCGCTGATGGCGATGCATGTTAGAGCCCAATTTCACTACAAAAAAAAACCATTATAAGTTACTGTTGAGATTAGTATAGCAGTCAACTATGCTATCACTTGGCAAGAACAAGTTGACGACCCGTTTCAAAAGGAGACTAGCTGCATTCTGCCTTCACTGTAGTATTACCATTGTTACAGTCGCATGGACATGTACACGTACGTATATTCTGAAACGTCACACTGCCACCATCACATTTACACTCGATCATAACACCCTTTTAAATCATTTCTTCAAATACTTTCGAGTATATAAAGTCAAATATGGTTGTCGATGAAGTTGCATGGGTAAAAACAGGCGAAAAATACGGATTTTAAGAATGGCTGGCTACGTGAACACTTACCACCAACGTCTTCAATTGGGCGCCTGCCTCGTTCTGAGATATGTCAACCTTGACCTCGACGATGCATCGTCGCCGATCGTTAATTTATAGATATGTTCTAGTAGACTTGGCCTAATGTCCACTCCGGGCCACAGGGGCACGTATTATTGCTTAGATTGCCTTTTTCTTAGGAAAACATCGTACGAATTCTGCTGCTACAAATGTATCAATCTCTATACTAGTAGAAATATTTTCTTTTCTCCTTACAGGTAGGAGTATATAGTCAAAAGGTTGTTATATTTAGTCTGTAGACCTGGGGAAAAAAACAATCTAGGAAATACTACACGCCCCTATGCTCCCAACCTAGCGTACATGGAAACCAACGAGCGCCCTCTATGGCATCACAGATCATGATAAAGTGACCAGGTGCTTCTCGATGTAGTTAAATCAATAAAAATCTCTGCAAGGCGGATATAATCGGACATAATCTGCCTTTGTCTCTCTGATGTGTGTGTGTATCGTTCATCTCTCTTGAAGCAGACATGTTCATAAACGTGAGAGAGAGAGAGAGAGAGAGAGAGAGAGAGAGAGAGAGAGAGAGAGAGAGAGAGAGAGAGAGAGAGAGAGAGAGAGAGAGAGGGGGGGGAGGGAGGGAGGGAGGGAGGGAGGGAGAGAGAGAGGGGGAGCGTTTGCCAATGGTCAAGCTGGTGCACATACATTTATCGTGTTTGGACCAAGTACAAGGTATAAATCTCTGTCGTCTACAATATCAGATACAAGGTATCACGTGATATTGTTTAGACTATCCTGGCAATGAGTAATATTAACACCATGAGTATTAATCATACTTCATACTGAAGAGTAGAACAATTTGGATTACCATTACGAAACCTTCAAGTTCACTTTTGCCCCAAAGTGTAATATAAGTGAAGAATTGATTGGTACGAAACAGTCAAATACTTTACATGACATGTCCTGCAACTAGTGTGGAAGGTAATGTATGTGTGTGTGTATATATTTGCATAAATAGTAGTTATATTATTTCAAATCCTAAGGCCTCAGCCTAGTGCAAAAATAATTTACATTACAGTATACAAAAAAGTGAATATCATTCTTAAAGTCATGAGGTCAGACGTCTGTAGGCGACTTTCTGTGATCAGGAGAACAGTTTTGATACCCTTTGTAATACAAGTAGGCAAGCAGTGACCTTTTAGACGTGAGTAGTACAAACCACGGTCCTTGCAGTTTTTTTAAATTTGACCTTGAATGTAAATTCATGATGACATTTTCATATACAAACATATCAAATGTCATGAGCAAACTGTGACAAAATGGAGTCGATATCTTTAATTTTAACATTTTACTTAGTAAAGAATTGGACCGAAAAAGCCAGTTCAACAACTAGAAGTCTGTAAATATGCACTCTTGTATGACTGAAGCAAACGGATTCACTTTGAAATTGTCAAAAATTTTGTTTTCCATTTTGTACCTCGACATTCTAGATGGCTCTGACAATGGAATATCACCATTGACAATGAACAGAAAGATAGGAAAAGGGCAGATGAGCTACAGTTTGATCTACAGGCTCAAACCTCCCTTTCACTTTCACTGTGGAAGCTATGGTAGTAGACCACGTGAATTGAGGATGGCTCTTTGTGTTGCTGTGTATGATCTGACAAATACAATCATAAAAAGACTGAACGATTTTGAAAGGTATCTAATATTACTTTTGGATATTTTTACTTATTTACAGCCTATATACCAGAACTAAGGAGGCAGCTACTACTCCGAGTCTTTTGAGTGATGACTAATGCATGCAGTTTGAAGTCACGTTGCTGTCAGCGTACTCGCAGAATGAATACATATTATGTAACTTTCACATATTGTGCTCTGTCCGTGCAGTGTACTCATACAACCAATACCCGAAACTCACACACTCACTGTCCTCTGTCAGGGTACTGTACTCAAGTAACCAATACCTACCACTTACTGACCTCTGTGTACTCATGCATTTAGACATAGATAAACTCTACCATTCGCAAAGCACACACACACATTATCAGTGTCTTCTCACAGAACCAGTAAGCTTGTATCCCACAGTATCATCCCATCAACACAGGTGTGGGTGAAGATACAGCCTGTAAGGGGGGGGGGGTGACCATGGAGGAGGAAGTATGAAATCTGTCTTCCAGATTTTGAATGTGTCTGAGCCCAATAGCTGTGATAACACAGTTGTCTGGAATTTGTTTCAAGCTAGGGACTCAGACAAGAACTTTCGCACAGCAATGCAACTGGATAGAGACCAAGTCAATTTACTTGATGTCATGAATGGAAGTAGGTTTATTTTATATGTAGTTTGCTATAATTTGCTCTCTTTTTTGATTTCAGATGTATTGTCTGCTGTCTTTTGCACTCAATAATCACTACATTAACCAACATATGCTTAAATCATCTAGGGAGAATTCCTTTGTGGCCTTGATAGTTGGGGATTATGAGTATCTCCTGAAGATCTATGGTTTATCTGGCCCAAGTGGTGTATGATCACATGATATATTTATAACAACCATAATTTCGCTCGAGCTCTCAAGTAGCCAGAAACACCACACGACTCTAGTTGTCCCAAATCAAAGTACATAATGTTGTGGTCATATGTGACCATGTTCAATGACTAGTAGACATTGCATTGGAAGGAAAACACTTTTTAGTTTTTTAAAAGCCCTGATATTAATTGTGTTTCAGTTGCATACAGTAGTCTTTTTACTCCACTGAAACAACACAGTAACCATCAGCTGGACTATCATTTATGCTATTTAGTTATCAATAACCAAACTAATTACAGGATTTACTTCCCTGATTCAAACATATTTCCTAAACTACATATGCTGGAGAGCCATGTCATGGGTTGGTTCGGTTCTTTTCTGAACAGGGCATTGAAGCTATCCACCATGAATTCAACAAAGGTTTGATAAATTTCCAAAGTATGCCAGGGGATGATCTAAAAGAAAGTGGTACATCCAGACCAATGTAAACCAGTGATTGCATGGAGGGGGGGGGGGGGGGATAATCGATTACAAAAGGGGTGGAAAATAAGACAAAACAATGTGTAAGTAAAATATAGTGTAACTTGACTATATACATGTAGATTTGAACAATGCAAATAAAATGTCAAGATTTTCAAATTAAACTGAATCATTGTTTACTTGAATGAGTATTGCAAAAGTTTTATGTGTGTATGTATGTATGTATGTATGTATGTATGTATGTATGTATGTATGTATGTATGTATGTGTGTGTGTGTGTGTGTGTCTGTCTGTCTGTCTGTCTGTCTGTCTGTCAGGTGCTCCTCATTGTGGAAAACAATTGATGCGTCTACGTGTTCCAGTAATGTATCCCCAGATAAAGTGTTATGTGTGTAATAAGTATGCGCGCGCGCGCGCGTGTGTGTGTGTGTGTGTGTGTGTGTAAGGTGCTCCTCGGTGTGGGAAAACAATTGATGTGTCTGCGTATTCCAGTAATGTATGCCCAGATAAAAGTGCATAATACTCTAGTGTAAACTAGTGTAACTTTATGTAATAAAGTAATATACAAACAAAAACATGAGTTAAAATCAACATCACAAGTGAAAACAATCTTTGTAAACCACATGTCCCTTTCCAAATCAGATTGACATTATGTAAACAGAGCATCTCTGTGTTGAAAAGTAAAAAAAAAACTATAAGTATTTAAATTTCCTTGTAAACATTTCTGTATGCATTCCCACTGTAGGCACTTCACGAGTTTTAAAACAAAATATGAACTACAATAAAATAACCAGTAGACTAGAGCAAACCAGTAGACAAAATAATTATAAAGGGATCGTTGAGGGTGTAATCCAAAATGGCTGCACTCTTTCGGAAACGTTTAATGGCCAAATTCTTCCAGGGTATGAGTTATAAAAGAAAACCAGATTTAAACTGAATGCCTCCCGTAAGGGAATCACTACATGTAATTATGTAAATAACTCATTAAACTAAAAAACTATGGTAACAGGCTTAGTTTTTTGGACAAGCGTGCTTTCTTAGGTTAATGTATGTAAGAGTGTATGATACTGCTTAATTACCGAATATTGTTCATTATTCAAAATACTCATTAAAGGAAAAAATTGTAGCAACAAACTTCATAGGACAGGTGCGTATTATTATGATGTACGTATCATATTATACGAAATTTGAAGCTTGCATTTTTAAGATACAACCTAGTTACCTAAAATCATTAATTATGCAATTTTTTCATTAAAACTAAGCTATATAAAAGATTTTATAGGACATATCCGCTTTGTTATGGTTAACGTATGTACTAAATTGTATTGAAATTGAAGTATGAAGTCTTAAGATATAGCCTAATTACCGAAAAGCATTAATTATGCAAATTATTCATTAACACTGTAAGGTACATCAACTGACTTTATAGGACATACTTAATTTGTTATGCTTAATGTATGTACTGAATTGTATTGACATTGAAGTATGCAGTCGTAAGATGTAGCCTAATTACCAAGAATCATTAATTATGCAAATTATTCATTAACACTGAAAGGTACACCAACAAGCTTTACAGGACAAATGTGATTATTATGGTTAACGTGTGTACTGAATTATATTGGAATTGAAGTATGTATTCTTAAGATATAGCCTAATTACCAAAAATCATTAATTATGATGTAGTTTTTCATTTCTTTTAATCATTTGGATAATCAATGGTTTAGTAATTGTGCAATGTGATATATAGGTCGATGATAACAAAGGGTATTAATTTGTATACAGACAAAGGAAGGAGTTTCAGTTTATATCTGTTACACTTTAAATATATTAACGACTCTTGTGCCACATGTCATCCCCGGATTGTGAAACTGGAAAACGCATATTCTGTATTTTGTATGTAAACTTTCTTGTATGAATGACCATTAACCTTTATCTTGACCTACATGGTAGACCATATTGCAGTCACCTCGTATTAATTATGTGTGGCTAATGTCTGTTCGAAAATGCACAACAAAATTAACATACACGTGTATTATTGTTTGTGCTCATATAACTTTTTACTCATTGTGGCCATATTTGTATACTAGTAACTCAGAGACATTAATATAGACAGACTACATTCAAGTATCTGCCCCATATTGTCAGATTTAACTTTCTTTGGAGACATTGACATTTGGCCTTACCTCTGATCTTCAGGTTGAATTATCGAAATTAAATTTCCTGCATTATCAGACACTTTGTAGTATTTATTTGTTGCCACTAATTTATTTTAAATTATGTCTCCATTCAGTCGCATATAAGTAATTATTTGAGGGGGAAAAAGAACTTTGATTTTCTTTATTCCGTACATTTGAAATGAATTGAATATAGACCTATTTCAGACACTAAGGAAACCACTTGACATGAAGGACAACATTTTCCGAATCAAAAACAATCTTACTGACGTTTCTACACTTTATCGTCTGACTCGCCAAAAAATCTGATTCTCATTGCTATGTTATTATCATTTGGACAGACATGAATAATTAAGCTGACATTTAATAATTAAATTAAGGATGCGAAGCATTTAAGGTAGCCGACAAAACGAAAATCTAGCAATCTTGGTAAGATTTTTGTCTCACCAAATGATGATCTGTATTTATGACACTTTAGACGATAAATTGTAGCGAGGCTGATTATCATGTTGAGCTACTGTTGCGTGTATTGTACCAATAATCACATACTATAACTCATCTAGAATATGTAGCTTGATGACGTGAAATAAGAATACATGTATCAATGTGATATAGTTTTGATTGATTTACATGGGCGTGTGGTAATTCTTAGGTTGTTGTTTTCCTAGTCTACAGATGTAGACTAAATATAACAATGTTTTGACTTCAATATATTTCTTTACCTTTATGTAGAGAACACTTCTAGTATGGAGCGTATATTTAATACATTTGTAGTAACATGATCCGTGTGATATTTCCCTTGGGAAAACAACATTCTCAGCAATAATACGTACCCTATGGGGGTGGGGGTTATGTACGTACATTATCTCTACCAACCATCCATTCCTTAATCTAGTTTGTCTTAACTGCGATGCTATAGAACGCTCAAAAAATTATGTTTGTGATATTAAAGCCTCATCAAAACAGGGCATAGATCTGGCGAGTTTTTTTTTCAACCACTTGTCATTGCTTACCATATGCTTCGTGTGTTATTGACAATTTGCCACTTTCCTGACGGTGATGAAGTTTGAAGAAGGCTTATTTACGAAGGAATTGAATCGAATGTTACATAGTATTTCAATATTGATACAGCATATTATAACTTAGATTAATGAGAATTTATTTAAACGTAAATTACAACTCGATGTAACGTCAATAGTGTACATCCTGACAAACATAACAAATGATAGTTATATTGTATATTAACTCTATGGCAGATTTACACAATTGTATATGCGGATCCAATCAGTAGCATGTCAAAATTATCTAGGGGGGTGTTACAGATTCTAATTTTAAATACTAGTGGTTGGGTTTTCATGTGAAACGTTAGATTTGGATTTTGAGTTCACTTGGAATAAAAAAATGAAGTTTCTTCCAGTAAAAAGCTGTTGTTGCAAGAGTCTTTGCTGTATGCTGTGAGATTTGTCGTCCCTCCCTGGGAAATTAACTGATGACTGTTTGGATCATAACAACCTACTCCCAAAGCTATTACACTAAGATGTATTAAACGTGCACGTGAGAAGAAATATCTTGGATTTCTTTTTAAACTCAAAATTTATCTCTGGCTTTTCACAAGACTAATTGATCAAATGTTACTATCCACACCACATAAATAATATTTGTCGACCCAAAGCACACACCTGTGTGTGGTTCAAAATTTTTTATTTGAACAATTTTCCATCCACATACACTAAGTAAAGTCGCCACTTGATACAAGGCAATCAGTATTCAGTTTTTTACTGTATGTAGTTTACACGTGTCCACACATACATGCATGTACATGAGCGTGCATGCCAAAATTCCCCAATGGCTACTGAACACAAGTTTAGGTGTGCTACAAAAGTTGTGTATTCATATTAAATTACACAAAATGCATATCTTCGTGATTATCTACCTAATAGCACTACTGAACCTTATACATACAAACATCCACACCTGTAGCACTACTGAACATAATACATACAAACATCCACACCCGTAGCACTACTGAACCTTACACATACACACCTGCAGTAGCACTACTGAACTTTACACATCCACACCTGTTGGACTACTGCACCTTACACATACATGTACACACATCCATACACATGTACCTGTAGCACTACTGAACCTTACACATACACACATCCACACCTGTAGCACTACTGAACTTTACACATACACACATCCACACCTGTAGCACTACTGAACTTTACACATACACACATTCACACCTGTAGCACTACTGAACTTTACACATACACACATCCACACCTGTAGCACTACTGAACTTTACACATCCATACCTGTAGCACTACTGCACCTTACACATACACACATCCATACACATACACATGTACCTGTAACACTACTGAACTTTACATATCCATACGTGTAGCACTACTGAACCTTACACATGCACACATCCACACCTGTAGCACTAGTGAACCTTACACATATACACATTCACACCTGTAGCACTACTGAACCTTACATAAACACACATCCATACCTGTAGCACTACTGAATCGTGCACATCTACACATCCATACCTGTAGCACTACTGAACCTTACACAAAAACAATCTCCATCCTGTAGAATTACACACATTCACAATCATCTCACATACTGATTATACACATGCACACACACTCCAAACCTGTAATACTTCTGAACCTCAGTTTAGTTATACTCATAATGAAATGTGCTTGTGTAAATTCTGAATGGTTTCATATGCTGAACCATGGTTAGAAATGTAATAGGATTGTTTGAATTTGGATCTGAAGGGGGTCTACAGAAACAATGCATGCCCATCTGTCCATGAATCAAAAATGATAATAATATCAATTATAATATAATAACAATAATTTATTGTACAAAGTAAAATACATTCAGTGCATTCAGTAAATATGTCCACATCTTGTACTACATATAGTCAATCTAAATATCTAATCCTATAATTTGATCAATTAATATTACTTTATGTAATGAGTACAATGTGTTACATTTGTACATTGCTACATTTGTATGTATAAAGTCATGGAAACTAAATTGTTTGAGAATTTTTGGTGTCTTATTTTAAGTACCAGCAGTAGCGTCATGTTAATCCTCTAGATCTGTTATTAAATCAAATAATATTTAACTTTCTACGTATATATTGTGTCCTTCATTGGTATGGATCCTGGTGTCTTTTCAAATTACTGATGTCATTGAAGTCTTTCTCAAGATGCATACCACACCATACCTTTTCAGATCATTGCTGTAATTTAGTCTTCTTTACATGTTTGTGTGTGTGCGTGCGCACGTGTGTGTGTGTGTGTACATATATACATTGTACATTGTTTATAATGAAATGGTCTTTCATCGTTTGTGTGGATCCTTATGTGCTCTCCAGACTAAATTACTGTTTACCATACACTTTTCTCACGTGGAAATCATCTTTCATTGATATGTGTCCTCATGTGATCATTTAGATGGTCACTTTGATTGAACCCTTTACCACACTCTACACATACAAAAGGTCTTTAATTAGTACATGTATGACTCCTCAAGTGCACATTCAGATCACTTTGATGTATAAACTCTTTACCACACTCTCTACATACATATGGTCTTTCTCCTCATGAGGCCCTTCAAATAGTCCCATCAATTAACCCCTTTACCACACTCTTTACACAAAAACTGTCTTCCTTTGTATGGATCTTCCTGTGTGTTTTCAGACATTTGCCGTGATTAAACCCATTACCAGACTCTCCACATACAAAATTTCTTTCATTTTTATGTATCCTTATGTGTTCTGTCAGATGTCCACTTTGACTAAAAGGTTTACCGCACTCTTTACATACATATGGTCTTTCATAAGTATGTATCCTCATGTGAGTTTTCAAAGAACTTCTGTGATTAAACCGTTTATCACATTCTTTACAAACAAATAGTCTTTCATTTGTATGTGTCCTCATGTGTGCTGTCAAATAGTCCCCACGATTAAACCCTTTACCACATTCTTTACACACAAATGGTCTTTCATTTGTATGGATCCTCATGTGTGTTTTCAAACTGCACCTGTGATTAAAACAACTGCCACACTCTTTACATATAAACTTTCTTTCATTTGTATGTGCCAGCATGTGTTCTTTCAGATGGCTACTTTGACTGAATGTTTTCCCACATTCTTTGCATAGAAATGGTCTCTCATTTGTATGTATCCTTTTGTGTCTTTCCAGAGAACAACTATGGTTAAATCCCTTACCACACTCTTTACATACATATGGTCTCTCATTTGTGTGTATCCTCATGTGTTCCTTCAGATAGGCACTTCGATGAAACCCTTTACCACATTCTTTACATAAAAATGATCTTTCATTATCCTTTCTCTCTGTAGTTTCTGTAATTGCACAGTTACTGTTGTATTGCTTGGCATCATATCCACTGTCATTTGGTTTCACAGCTGATGTGAAAGACACTTGTTGTATCCCTATTGGAAAAGGATTTCCACAACCATCCACAAAATAGCCATGAACTCCTCTCGTCATCCTATGATTTGGGTCTTCCACTGTGGCTAGTTCTTTAGTTGCCTTGCTATACATGTAGTCTGGGTCTTCTGCTGTGGTTAGTTGTTTAGTTGCCTTGTTATACTCCGGGTCTCCCACTGTGGTTACTTGTTTAGTTGCCTTGTTATAGTCTGGGTCTTCCACTGGGATTGGTTGTTTAGTTGTCTTGTTATAGTCTGGGTCTTCCACTGTGGCTAGTTGTTTAGTTGCCTTCTTGTTATAGTCTGGGTCTTCCACTGTGTTTAGTTGTTTAGTTGCCTTGTTATAGTCTGGGTCTTCCACTGTGTTTAGTTGTTTAGTTGCCTTCTTGTTATAGTCTGGGTCTCCCACTGTGGTTAGTTGTTTAGTTGCCTTGTTATAGTCTGGGTCTTCCACTGTGGTTAGTTGTTTAGTTGCCTTGTTATAGTCTGGGTCTTCCACTGTGGTTAGTTGTTTAGTTTTGTTGTTACACATGTAGTCTGTGTCTGTTATTAGTTCTTTAGTTTCAGTTGGGAAATGATAATGATGTTCATTATTTTGATAGTCTTCATTTGTAACTTTCCAATAATTATGTGCAGTGTCAATGTCATGGTCATCTGGTATCTCGGCATCTTCTATCTTTATTTGCATATTCTCCTTCACAGTGTCAACGGAAAATATATTTTCTGCAAAAGTATGTGATTTTGGTTCAACCTTGACTTGGCATGGTTTATAATAATTATGAAATACATTTACTGATTCATGTTTGATGTTTATGCTCCATTCTTCATCATAACCTTGGTTGTTCTTATCTTCCTGCTTCTCCATCAGCTCTTCTCTGTATTGTCTCTGTTCTTTATCTTTCAGCAAGCTTTGTTCATCAGAATGGTATAGTGACTGTACCACATTACATACACTCCCACTGTCCTTGTGGTTTGGGTTTTCCAAATATTCTTGCTTAACTTTAACCTTATCCTCGTCTTGTTTGTAGACATCTATCATCTAATAGTTAGCTACACATACCTGTTAAATAAAAAAACAATTGTTACAAAACCAACACATCAATTTTGTCTTTTGTGAGTGAATTCATCAAATTATTGAACCGGCTGCAGCACTAGCTGCAACTGGAATATGTTTTTGAAAATGTTTTATGAGGTACGATAACTGACTCATAATATTGTACACTCTGACCACCACTGAATCACCTGTGGGTAAACATTTTTTTGTAGGTATATAGTATACATGTATATGATAAATCAAATCAAATTCATTTTTGAGTCTGACATCCAAAAATCAGCAACCACAACAGTGATTGCACTCATGGATAATATCGACCACTTGTTAAAATGTACAAAACCTAATGATTGATATTTTAACAACTTTCAGTGAATATATTGTGGTTTTCTGAAAAATGATAATCTATTCATATTCCAGTTACAACCACTACAGTTTTAATAGAGACAGAAGCAACGCTTCAGAATGTATACACATGTGCAGACATTCATTCTCAGTTCGATTTTTGTGCAAAAAGTCATGTTGTTTCTGAATCAGGGTGCTGGAAACGTATGAATCTGTGAGGAAAATCATGAGATAAATTTCTTCACGGAAAGTTTCTTAACACAAAGTTAGGATGTCATCATTTTCCTGGGTGAAAATATTTGACCTTAAGGAGTACTTCTTGACCCCAAATGAATAAACAGGGGCACGTTCGGTAGTCAAAATGCCCACACTTTCGAAACGTTTTGTTCCCGAACGACTAATTGTCATAGTTTTTTGCGGGCGACCTGGGACGAAGGAAAACGGAAGAGTGAGGTGACTCGCGAAAAACACAAGATGGCGGACAGGTAAGACTAATACCAACTGTAGCGTCATATTTTTCATAAAATGGAAGACAAATTTAGTGTTGGTTGGTGTTTTTGTATACCATGTCTTTGTTCGTACTCATTGTCATCTTTGATATTTAATTTGTATGGATAAATTGACAGAATGTCGGATACACCCAACAAATTTAGCATGTCACTTCCGTGCCCATGTGTGTGTAATTGTTGCCTGCCAGTAAAGTGATGTAAATAATTGCCAAACACGACAGTTGGCCCATTTGTTTTGTTAGGGTTGACCCCCCAGAACCTCAACCTCCCCACACCCACACTTGCACGAGAGGTGGACATATCCCAGTCTCAAAGCTCTCCCCTCTACAGCTTACTGTCAAGATCCTATGAAACGTTGTGCAAGGGCATGAGTGGCTTCTGTCGGCCCAATGGAAAAAAACACTTACTACCCGCTATTCCACCCCCCCACCCCCCACCCCACCCCCCCCCCCCAGCTGGAGAAAGTGACCGGTCTGTCTGAATGTTTGAGCTCAGCAATCAAGTTTCCGATTTGCATTTTCAGTGTGTCATCATACCATGGCATAAAAACTGTCAATGATGTTTATTTAATTGAAAATCAAACATGTATGAAATATGTAATTTTCTAAATATAATCTGTGTGATAGAACAGCATATTTTTACTCTCTGTATTACCCTGTGCGAAAACCAAACAGAAAATTGTGGCAACAAAAGTAGGTATTCAACATAGGCGTACAAATTCCAGATATCTCAAAGAAGGAATGAAAAAAAAAAGTTGCCAGCACAGGTGAAGAAAAAAATTCACAAGCAAGCAAGCATGTGGGAAAAATGACTCTCCACCAATCTTCCAAGCCCCCCTCCCCCCCCCCCATGATATCAACTGGTCCACCCCAAACAAACTAGCTAGTTGCATGGTAATGGTTTGTTTCTATCTTTGAATTATAAAGTCTAATTTGCAAGAAGCAGATATAGAGATACATGGAGAGAGGATAAAAGCTTGGCTGGATGACACAACTTACGAAAAAACTGTGATTTACAAAGGTAATGAATATGAAAAAGTGTAAATAATGCATTACAAGTATTAAAACTTAAACCTTTGGATTGATCATGGAGGTATAAGGGGAGATACCTCCATGGATTGATGCTTATGTTTGCTTTTTCACAATCACAACTTGCATCTCCAATTCAAGTAAAATGTATTATTAGTATTGTTACATTGTTCTTGTTAATTTTGTCATGGAAGTGGTACTTCCATGATTTTGTCAAATAAAGCATAGCTTGGCTGTAGTCTTGAGACATGGCTGACAATTTATGACATTATTTGAGCATCCATGTGATAATGTCATTTTAAACAATTTACCTTCGTTGTCATATTTATCCCAATCCTACCTACATAACAGTATTGAAGCCACATTCAGCACACTTGATGTAAGGGATGATCACACAATGTCACACAAGCTCAAGAAACAAACTTTTTTTTTTCATTAAGGGGGCATTGGGGACTGGGTCTGGTGTCAACGTGATTGACGAACTTTATTTTCACACTTCTAATCCAGACTATACAAATGTTCAATGATAACTGGTTCTGTATTTACTAGTAAGATCTTGATAAGTTGATTAATCGAGTTTAAATAAAGTTTATTATTATTATTATTATTATTATTATTATTATTAGAATTTTTATTTCTAATGTGATATACAGTGCTTGGTTTCCCATGAGTATTTTAATGTGTTAACGCACACGTTTCAGTGACCGTATAGGTGTGACTTACAATTGTCATCATGGTTTACATCATACATAAATGTTTTGCAATTGTCCCTAAATGTTTTAAGTATTGTGCCATACTGGATATACATAATTTTAATGTATTTGGTGTAGCAGTGCTATAGTACTATCACTTTCGCTGTACTCATTGACATGAACTTTTCCTTTGTTTTCCAGAACCTCAACCTCCCCACACCCACACTTGCACGAGAGGTGGACATATCCCAGTCTCAAAGCTCTCCCCTCTACAGCTTACTGTCAAGATCCTATGAAACGTTGCGCAAGGGCATGAGTGGCTTCTGTCGGCCCAATGGAAAAAACCACTTACTACCCGCTATTCCACCCCCCCACCCCCCACCCCACCCCCAGCTGGAGAAAGTGACCGGTCTGTCTGAATGTTTGAGCTCAGCAATCAAGTTTCCGATTTGCATTTTCAGTGTGTCATCATACCATGGCATAAAAACTGTCAATGATGTTTATTTAATTGAAAATCAAACATGTATGAAATATGTAATTTTCTAAATATAATCTGTGTGATAGAACAGCATATTTTTACTCTCTGTATTACCCTGTGCGAAAACCAAACAGAAAATTGTGGCAACAAAAGTAGGTATTCAACATAGGCGTACAAATTCCAGATATCTCAAAGAAGGAATGAAAAAAAAAAGTTGCCAGCACAGGTGAAGAAAAAAATTCACAAGCAAGCAAGCATGTGGGAAAAATGACTCTCCACCAATCTTCCAAGCCCCCCTCCCCCCCCCCCCATGATATCAACTGGTCCACCCCAAACAAACTAGCTAGTTGCATGGTAATGGTTTGTTTCTATCTTTGAATTATAAAGTCTAATTTGCAAGAAGCAGATATAGAGATACATGGAGAGAGGATAAAAGCTTGGCTGGATGACACAACTTACGAAAAAACTGTGATTTACAAAGGTAATGAATATGAAAAAGTGTAAATAATGCATTACAAGTATTAAAACTTAAACCTTTGGATTGATCATGGAGGTATAAGGGGAGATACCTCCATGGATTGATGCTTATGTTTGCTTTTTCACAATCACAACTTGCATCTCCAATTCAAGTAAAATGTATTATTAGTATTGTTACATTGTTCTTGTTAATTTTGTCATGGAAGTGGTACTTCCATGGTTTTGTCAAATAAAGCATAGCTTGGCTGTAGTCTTGAGACATGGCTGACAATTTATGACATTATTTGAGCATCCATGTGATAATGTCATTTTAAACAATTTACCTTCGTTGTCATATTTATCCCAATCCTACCTACATAACAGTATTGAAGCCACATTCAGCACACTTGATGTAAGGGATGATCACACAATGTCACACAAGCTCAAGAAACAAACTTTTTTTTCATTAAAGGGGCATTGGGGACTGGGTCTGGTGTCAACGTGGTTGACGAACTTTATTTTCACACTTCTAATCCAGACTATACAAATGTTCAATGATAACTGGTTCTGTATTTACTAGTAAGATCTTGATAAGTTGATTAATCGAGTTTAAATAAAGTTTATTATTATTATTATTATTATTATTATTATTATTATTATTAGAATTTTTATTTCTAATGTGATATACAGTGCTTGGTTTCCCATGAGTATTTTAATGTGTTAACGCACACGTTTCAGTGACCGTATAGGTGTGACTTACAATTGTCATCATGGTTTACATCATACATAAATGTTTTGCAATTGTCCCTAAATGTTTTAAGTATTGTGCCATACTGGATATACATAATTTTAATGTCTTTGGTGTAGCAGTGCTATAGTACTATCACTTTCGCTGTACTCATTGACATGAACTTTTCCTTTGTTCAGAGTCAACTAACATGTATGCTTTATATATATCTATGACAAAATTATTTAATAGATGAAGCAACCTTAGCAGAAATTTTCAGAATACTTCACGGGTCAAAAGAAGAGAATATGAAAAGTAAGTGAAGTTATCTGCTATGAAGTAACAGCCATATTGGAAATAGGAAGTACAGTTCTTGTGTTTATGACATTGATAGTCTTTACCCATGTGGAAAGTCTTCATTTTTCATTTACTGTACTAGCTAACCATACAGTCAGAGATTTCACATGTCTTTGTTTCTTAACGCTTCAAGGGAAATCTTTCAAGTCTTTCTAATAAGCTAAGACTGTATTAATGGAATAGCTTTATGCAGTTTTAGTGCAATTGAATCAGTAACAATTAATCCACACTTCAATCTACCTTTTTTTACCATAAACTTTTCTGAACTGAAAGATGTATGAAAATTTATACTTTGAAATGTATCTGTGTGTCAGTACATATTTGTTTTCACCAGCCCAATGTATCTTGTTTTTATCTTACAGGTTCTTCATTTACAGAACAAACATGTGAACAAGTGGATATACAGGTACTATTTACAATAATGTCATCTCCAAATGTATACAAGTATAAACATACAAATGTATGAAATTTTCATCAACACTATTTTACCAAAAACAGATCTGAACTGAAAGATGTATGAAAATTTATACTTTGAAATGTATCTGTGTGTCAGTACATATTTGTTTTCACCTGCCCAATACAACTGTTTGATCCACAACCGTATTGGCAATGTTTTCCTATCACATTTTTCTCATTGAGACCACAAAAAGAGTCCTGTTTTAATTGTAAAACATGCTAGTAAATATACCACTATTTTCTGTTCAGTTTTGTACTACCCAAAAAGGTCAATACTATAGATATCTGGCCAAGGAGCTGTTTGTCCTGAAATACAAGAATATCTCTACAAATTCATAGCACAGTAATTGAATAATTGTCCATAGTTTAGACTCACAGTGAGTACTATTGTTCTAATTCCAGATATTTGTATTTAAGCTTTTTTTTAAAGAGTTCCATGTGTGATATGTAACATAATTGATCTTGAATGTCATCAGAACATATGTTTGGATGGTCTACATGTTACACTTTGTCATGAAAGCTTAGCAATTGGGAGTTTGAGACACACAATCCTTGTTTGAGAAACACACCACGTTTGTGCCAAAAATTTACTCTAAAACAGAAGACATCAAAGTTGTGTCAGTGTGAATTGATAGACCATAAGTTTGTATATTTTACAACATTGTTGCCTCAGAAATCCTCAAATGCTAAACTTTATGACAAGGATTGTGTGAATCTCAAATACCCACATGCTAAGCTTTTATGACAAAGGGTGTCCTTGTATGTGTGGAAAGTCAATTTTGGAGCACTGAGTGCATTAAAATGGCTGATACACTTTTACTCAAGTGTATAGTATTGAGGTTGTCCTTGTTAGATGCTATACTCACTGCTCTGTGGTGTAAGAGTCCGAGCTACCCCTCATTTGTATTGTAATGGATGGTTCAATCAGAATTGGAGATATGCTGGTCAGTATGAGTGGGTTTCAATCTATCTGAAATCATGCATACAATGCAACTTCAGAAAATACTGACAAAACAATTGTGCCATGGATACCTTGTGAAAACTTTGGGGATCTAGTTGAAAATGTGGGTACAATACAAAGGTAAATTCATTCACTCAATTTATTATAGGTATAAACCTATCCTGGATGGAAAGGAAGAAACTGGGAGAGGAAGACACAAATGGGAATACTTTGATCTCATAGATGAACTCCTTGCAGGCGATCCAGCTGTCAAGCCAATAAAAAACATGTCTTCCTTACCACAAGGTATAGTAGATTTAAAATCACATTGAGTTTGATCAAGTTTTGCCTGATATGAAATATATGACATATATATATTCAAACAGGTGTTGATGTTGCCATAGTAACCAAGATGTGTTTTAAGTATGAAGAATGTGTCATAGTCACATAAATTCCTTTTCGTCATGTTTTTCAAGGTGCCAAATCAGATGGTATCAGAAAAACATGGTTACCATAAAAACCCAATATGTAAAATTGCAAACTCCAACATATTTATCCCAATAAGTTAAAATGTAACATTTAATATAATCATGGTTATGGTATCAATTGAATAACACCCCAGAAATAGTCTTTTATGGATACAGTATCATTCAAAATGCTAACTGGAGACATTTGGTTTTAACTCTAAGATCTGCCCAGTTGTGATAGAAGTATGTGCTCTACACATGTCATACATGGATTGTGTCTTTGATGATGTTATGTCAGTCATTTGTAATCAATTGTAATTATGAATTCCAGATGGTGAGAGTCAAAAAACAAGTTGATGAAGAAACCAGCACTGAAGTGAGGGGAAAAGGGGAGGAGGCACCATCTCGCAAAAAGAAGAAAGCCTCAAGGAATACCCCACCAACTTGGTTTTCCAATTTTACGGAAAATCAAAAACACAGATGGACAAGCTTGAAAAACTGCAAACAGAAGTTCTTGCAGTGGCAAAAGAGCGCAATGATATTTTGAAGAACTTTTCAGGTGCCTTACTTAAAGGCTAAATCTTTTAAAATGCAAAGTATGTGTCAATCAGTACTTCAAGTTGTTTTGATTTGTTAATCTAGTCAATATAGCCTTTGTAACTGGTTGCGTGAATGATCTTTTCTTCACACAGCCTTCAAGCTCAGCCATGTCTCATTATCTTCATCCATTCATTTTGATGGTATTGACATATAAGTACGTACGTACATATATACATGTACATACATACATACATACATACATACATACAGACATACATGTACATACATACATACATACATACATACATACATGCATACATACATACATGCATGCATGCAAGTTACATACCTAGGAGTTACATTAGATCAGTCCTTGTCGGGTGACATCATTGCAAACGCTATCGTCACTAAATGTTCGAAAAAAATAAAATTTCTCTACAGAAATGCAAGGAGTTTAAATCTTGAAACAAAAAAGCTTCTTGTGTCAACGTTGATTCAGTGTCACTTCGACTACGCCTGTTCGGCGTGGTACTCGGGTCTTACTAAACGATCTAAGTCCCGGCTGCAGGTGGCACAAAACAAGGTTATTAGATTTCTATTAGATGTCCCCCCCAGAACTCACATTGGGATGGACGAATTTCATAAAGTGGGACTATTGCCAGTCGAACAGAGAGTCAGTCAACTCAAATTAAATCACATGTTTAACATCTATAATGGCTATGCGCCTCAGTACATGAGAAATCAAATACATATATACAGAAATAGTTATAATACGAGAAATAGCATTTCAACCTTTAAGATTCCCAGAGTTAAAGGCTGCGGCACTCATACTTTTAGGTACACTGGTACTGCAGTATGGAACAGTTTATCATTGCTCATAGGGCATTCTCAGTGTAAAAGTACATTTAAGAAATCAGTCAAAAACCACTTAATGTCTCAAATGCTTGCCAACAGTAAAAGTTAGTAATGTATATACAATAGTTGTATTGTTTTTCAGGAGTCATTTCAATGTTTGTATGTTTCATTTCCATTTTTCACTAATCTTGCTCCAATCACATGACCAGAGTTCTTTGCCTACCGACATGTTGAATTTTTGAAATCGAGGACCACAATGGAAATAAGTTTTAATTGCTTTGTTGTGTTATCCTTGGCAATACTTTTAAATGTATGTTTTTACTTTATTTTATATCCAAATAAATTCAAATCAAATCAAAATGCAAACATATATATGTATGTATTGATTTATTCAACTAATGAACTTCCGATCATAGTATGCATAAAAAATATAGAGTTTGAATTACCAAATTCACAGGCTGTGTTGACAGAATATTTGCTATCTACCATATCAAACCTGCAACAGGGGCTACCGGTATAGTCAATATAATTATTGTAAAATTTATTTTATTTATCTACTTGTCTAACTGTCTGTCTGTCAGTCAGTCAGTTTGGCTTTATGTCAACGGTGGTAATTTGAGCATAATATGCATGGTGGCATATATGTGTATGTAGTAATGATATGGGGTAAAGTGATCACTTGCCATGCTATTTGATGTGGATGTTACTTAGAAGGGGTATCTTGTACAATGTATTTGAGTGGAAATTCACAGCTAAGATAAGAAGAAACTTTTAGGGACATTGTTAATGATAAAATCACACTGGTTTGTTTAATGCACAGTCTGGTCTACTTCATTAGGATTGATCCATTTATCACTCCCCTCTCTAAGAGTCAATGTCAAACTTGGCAAATCTGACTGAGAAGAGAGACCTGTAGTACACTAGAGTGAGGCATTCTCAGAAACACTCTACAACCCATACAAAAACAATGCCAAGGCTATTGGTTCAAAAGGGGTTGAGGTCCTAACTTTGTGTGTTTACCAGAATGCCTCACCTTAGTGTACCACAGACATCTTCTTAGCCACATTTGCCAGTTTGTATGCATCTATGTTAGAGTAAAGTTGGGTATTGACAAACAAATCATATTTATTTCTCAGCTGTTCCATACTTACGAGTACTGATTTTTTAAATAAGAATTGAGAGAAAAAGAAACAACGTTCACAAATCAAGATTGAAATAAACTGCAAAACATCAAACAATGTGTAAAATGTTTGTTATTGTACGTACAATAACAAACTTTCTACACTTTTTGCATCTTTTTGCAATGTATTGAGTTGTGAACATGGACTTGATATATGTTATTTCACATTATTTTTTCAAATAGAAAAACATAGTGAAGCTGTTTTATCAAATAAAAATCCAAAATAAATACCAAATTCTCATCCATATGGCCACTTTAAGTTGATAGCAGTAACAAATACAAGTGTACTAACAGCAGAAATAAGTTTGACAGGACTTTTCATTTCAGTTGGTGTTAGTAATAAATACAAGTGTACTATAAAAGACAAAAATATGTCTGACTGGACTTTTCATTTCAGTTGATAGCAGTAATCAACACAAGTGTACTAAAGGCAGAAATAAGTCTGACGGGTTCCTTAATAAGGATGAAATTATGCAGCACACACGCTGCCACAATGACCAAAGGCTTTGCATCCAGTCGGTGCATCTCCAAATACTTCAGCCGACGAAATTTGCCCTTTAGTAGACCAAAGGCCCGCTCAATGGCAACCCGAGTTGATGATTGAATTTTATTGTAGTTCTGCTGTATGGCCGATAATTGCCCGTTATCGCGGTATGGAACCAACAGATACGTGGTGTTACCATATGCTGAGTCCCCAATAAGGTGATATTCTTCAGGTAGGGCATGTTCTTGATACGTTTTAACGGGCAGTTGTGGAACACTCGGGCGTCATGAACTGACCCTGGCCACACTATATATATATATCAGTGAATCTTAAGTCACTGTCGCAGGTCGCTTGTAAATGTAGAGATGGTACCCCTTTTCTATTAATAAAGGCCTCCCTGTGGTCACCAGGACCGGGAATCTGTATGTAGGTGCCATCAATTGCTCCTATCACGCCTGGAAACCCACTGTTTTCTTCAAATCCGACTCACGCTGTCTGGTATCTGTTAGGAGTTGGCCATGCAATGATGTCTGTCTGGATACTAGCCAGGACAGTGCAGACAGACATCATTGCATCATGCAGTCCACGTTCACTGAAATCAAACCTATCTCCTACACTTCTGAATGACTCTTGGTTGCCCAAGAGCCATAATGTGGTGAGAATTTTCTTTTCTTCATGTACCGATCGTACTTTCAGCTTTGGTACAATGACACGACACAGCTCCTGGGGTGAGGAGATAAGAAAAACAGTCAACCAGTTATTCAATCAACCTTACATTCAGTCTGTGTTGTATATGGGTCTTAAAACAGTAAACAATGCAAATATCGAAGTGTCAAAGGTATATGTAGAAATGTATAGTACACAGTATTTGTTGTTCATAAATTTATTTTTACACTGTTTTCGAGAAGGGCTTTGTTTGTTTTTGCATTGCTTTGTTGCTTTTTTTTTCATTTAAATGCTGACCATGCTAGATGAGTTAGATTGTCAAAACAACGCGCATCAATATCTAAATAATACATAGCTAACTTACTTCCATGGCTAGCCTGATCCGAAGAGAGAACGCGTTAACGAGCAACATGGAGATTCGCCAAGGCACTTTGGTACGTGACAGGTCATGTGCCGGCCTTTCATATAGTGTAGCAATTTCTTCCAGGGACGGGCTGTCCATTTCATACACACTCTTGTAACAATGATGAATGAACAATCGGTTTGTCCCTGGAACAAATTGCTACACTGGCACGCATTAAATCTGAATATTGCATTAAACATGTGAAATGAACAACCTGTCCCTGGAACAAATTGCTAAATTGACGCCCACGTGCCCTAGTATGCATACATGTGCGCCACCCAAATTGCAAATCACTCTTTTCTTATGAGCTCATCATATCACTGATGTTTATTCCTCTTTATATCAGGAGGTATTTGTTTGTTTATAAAAGAAGTAAAACATAGAAGTTGGGAAAACATTGATTATTGTATTCGTCTATAATCGAATTGGGTGTTCACTTCTCTCTCTACTTTGGACTCAACCCAGCTCAGTGTGTATATTTCCGAGTTTGTCTCCATTGTATGCTGTGCAGATATGACAATGCAGGATAGCTATAATATTATTAATTAATTTTCATAAAAAAAGTGCTCACCTCGAACGTGTCCCTCTGCATTCGAAAATGTGACTTGAATTCGGGATCAGAATACCTTGGTACTACATGATCGAAATAGTCGTCAATTCTCACAGGGGAATAGCCGACATACACAATGTACCTCTCTCTATAGCCATCATTGCCAGAGATGTGTTGGTGTTCTCATTGAAGGCTATTTGATGCGCAGTATTAACGGCTTCGATATCTACGCTATCGTCAATAAACTCTTGCAACAGGACGAACAAAGCTTTTCTCTTTGAAAGTGCCGCCATTTTGCTTTGCATGAGACTTCGTTTGAGCGTTCGAAGCAGGGCCGGGGCACCCTGGCCAAACAGGACAAAACGTTTTGACTACCGAATGCACCCCAGGAGTTTCTGCCGACAAACACATATGAATATGAATAGTGTGTATGTGACCTTTTTCTGACCCCCTATTGTTATTTTGTTTGGCTTGGCATTAGATCATATAACTCTCACATTTCAAAGTATTCTTGTCAAAATTAAATATACTTTTTGTAACAAGAAAACAATGTGCATGTTACACTCATGAAATCCTTGTTCGAATGTTGGTTTGTAGATGCCATCAGAATGCAGCAGAAGCACACATCAGTACTATCACATAAAATGTATGCAATCCTAGACTATGATCTCGCTCACGTGCCATAAAAACCTGAATTTGTGCTACGCAGAAGCTGTAAAAAAGAATGTGCATAATACAAAACACTTGCTTTTCAGGAATATCAAGAACTGAAACAGATGTTATTGTATTTTGGTGGAAAAATGAAATATAAAATCATGAAATAATCTAACATGGCACCTGTACATCATTTTGTTAAGCCCCTACCCTCTCTTCGTTAACCTTTGTTGTTAATCTAGCCCAGAGCCCACCAATGTACTTCTCGTCTGCATAAAGACAAAAGTCAACAGGAAGTTGCGACTACTGAGGGCTTTCTCTATGCCAATATGCCATTTGCTTGATGTGCTTCCACACCATGCACAAGGTTTTCTGTAGGGCATTTCTGTGGGGGTCATGTTGTGAAAATAATGAACCCAAATTTAGCACAGAATGCTAACACAAAGTGTTGAGAATTTCTCTGCCATAATATGTTGCTGTACGGCGTCTCAGGTTCTGTTCAAGCCCAGTAACCAATGTATCACATTCATGTACTTATGTACAGTTACCTTTCAAGTATCGATTAGGTCAAAGTAACCCAGACTATAAACCTGGGTCATACATTTGTACAAAATGTTACAAACACGTCAAAGAAATAGTTGCAAGTCAAGGTAGCAGCCAAGGAAAATTAGAAACAAAGGTAAGTAAAATCAAACTTTTCTTTTTACATCAATTGACACCAGTTCAGTTTAATTTACACAAGTTTGTGACATCGTCAAAATATCACCCATCAAAAATATGTTTACAAAATTTCATCTGGTCACATTTTCTTGTGTGAATTTCATTTTTTCAATACAGAACACCCCTTTGAATTTGATCCAAATACAGTGTAAAACATACCATCTACAAGTATCAAATAACTCACCTACACATATATACTAAATCAGAGACATCATCATCATGATGAGAATTAGTTTAATGTTCTGTGTTTGATCCTTCTTCACTACTAATTCTGGAATTAATATTCCCAATAGATTGTGTGTTTCGGTGTGTTTGGGGAGAGGGTTGTTTTGCATGTGTGTGGGCATGAGGTGGGGAGTGGGGCGGCTTATTATTAATAACACACAACTTGATTTTATAAGCTGGTAAAATTTATTCACAATGTCAGGAAATCAGAATGTATTTTTTACAGAATATAAATACACACGCCAGGTTGCACATTTACAAACAGAAAATATAGGTTTTATACACTCAGTCTAGGATCAGTACAGTTGACAGTGACAAGGCAACTTATGATCTAAGGTGTTTACCACAACTCATCTATCAGTACAGTTGACAGTGACAAGGCAACTTATGATCTAAGGTGTTTACCACAACTCATCTATCAGTACAGTTGACAGTGACAAGGCAACTTATGATCTAAGGTGTTTACCACAACTCATCTATCAGTACAGTTGACAGTGACAAGGCAACTTATGATCTAAGGTGTTTGCCATGACTCGTCTATCAGTACAGTTGACAGTGTCAAGGCAACTTATGATCTAAGGTGTTTACCACAACTCATCTATCAGTACAGTTGACAGTGACAAGGCAACTTATGATCTAAGGTGTTTACCACAACTGATCTAGCAGTACAGTTGACAGTGACAAGGCAACTTATGATCTAAGGTGTTTACCACAACTCATCTATCTGTACAGTTGACAGTGTCAAGGCAACTTATCATCTAAGGTGTTTACTACAACTCATCTATCAGTACAGTTGACAGTGACAAGGCAACTTATGATCTAAGGTGTTTACCACAACTCATCTATCAGTACAGTTGACAGTGACAATTAAGGCAACTTATGATCTAAGGTGTATGCCATGACTTGTCTATCAGTACAGTTGACAGTGACAGCAAATTATGTCACTCATGATTTTCTTGGTTAAACAAAGAAAACTTATTTTAGAATACTGTCTAATTGCATGATCTGTCACGTTACCATTCTTATGAATACACACTTGGTGACTTCAAGCCCTGCCATTAATCATGTGTAACTCTTCAGCAAGGAAGAACAATGAATATTGCACAGTTTTGAAAGATTAATGATAAGAAATCAATAAAAGTCCACTATCTTCATTGATGCTTTCATGTACATGTATGACAGTTGGAGCTTCATGTACATTTGTATTTGTTGATGAATTCAATACCACTGATAGATCATCAGAAACTCTGTAAATAAACAAATGAAGCCATATTATAACAGATACATAACAAAGGCATGTTGTTACACTCACTTATCTGTTCCATACAAACCAGTACAAAGGAAAAACTTCATACTGTTGGTAAGGACTTAGTGAGAGTGTATGATGATAAAGTTGAAGTGTCCAAGGAATTGTGGAATACAATTCATACAATTATAAAGCAATATTCTGAACTAGGTGAGTTATTTAAAAAAATTTAGTTTAGTTATATTTCAGTCTGCATAACTGGCAGAAAACAGATTTTAGATTCAACAAATGTAGGAGGCTTACACTTCAAGTTCAATGATAGTATTCTATTTCATTGAATTAAAGCACATACACTAGTAAAACTGTTATACATATTAGTCACATACATATACATCTGTGTCTATAGAAATACAACACTTGGATGTTCTTAAACTTAAATTGCAGTGGATAAAAACTCTCCTCAAACAATAGATAAAGTTGTATTATAAAAGCATAAACAATAAATTAAAATAATAAATTAATATACATTAATTTAACCTGCAGCAAATTAACTTATGCATGTTTATATATGTATGGGCCTAATTAAACAACTTATGTTCTCCGTTATACATGTACACACAGATGAATGATATGAAAAAGAATAATATCAATGGACTCCCTCATCAGTAGCCATTTCATACTGACCTACTGAGGCACTAATAATATTACTAATACTATGGTATCATTATCATTCATACATGGATCACTGATTCGATCATGGATGTAGGGGAGTGATTGTATGTATTGATTTGTACAACTTAAGCAGTATATTAATGCTTTATAAATGTAAACAACTTACCTTTTTTTAGTTGAATTTCCTTGGCTTCTTGAAAGAGACACACCAAGTACACTTGTTTCCAGCTAATGACTAGAATATCATTCATTCTCCAAATGTCACAAGTTTAGTGAGTTTATCATAGACCCAACACAGTGGCCTACAGTGAGGAATGGCCAGTGACACCGCGGTGGCAGTAGTCTCTCCAGTGAGGGCCGACTACTGACACCGGGGTGGTACTCGACTCGGCCTTTTCTATTTGGTCACAAGATGGGTGTATTTGGAGAGATACGTGATACCATAAATTGGTCTGTGAATTACATTAAATAATAACTCTTTGAGTGAACGATGTTGTATTTAAGCCTTTGTGTTTGACGAATGGTGTCTTTTGCTAGCTATACAATATGTACACACGTGTACATTACACGCACCAATGCTCTGAGATTGAATATCTCACACTAGTTTGAGAATATTTGTGGCACTCGGCGTGGGATTTATTTAATGGCATACTACCACTTTTACGTTTTATTAGGTCATATGTGGGACCAGTATGAGTTATGAAAGACTAGGTTTCGGCAGGTAAGCTGCAATTTAGGAAAAACAATCCACCAAACTTCAGCGATGTACATGTATATTTGCACATGGCATGGGCGGCATTGGCACAGTCTATCGTCTTGACAATTCTGAAAGTGTTTTTTGTTTCCGCATGTTACTTTTGAGACAGTAATCCCTGGAATGATAAAATGATAAGAAACAAAAATACCGCTCCAATTATGACACCAATAGTGTACCTACCATATTCTTGATTATCCAAATGTCGCAATTTACTGTCGCGATGTCTGCAGACAAGCTTAAGGAAGATGTAGTGATCAGCTGTCTCGTAGTAGGGACAACAACAATATCGAGGTCACGTAGATAGTGCCATCAAGCGGTGACCCTTATGTCATGCATGAAACGGGTTGACGGGGGGGGGGGGGGGTCGTTTTACGATACATGGTGCATCATAAGCTCTACATTTATACGCTACGAGGTAAATACAGAGCTAAGGTGCATCATGTGCATTGTACGTTTTCTGCTGATAAATATCCCCTTTCATTTCTGCCAGTTAACTCGGCACTTGGGGACACTGGTATCTCTACTAAAAAGTAAAATTACAATCCCATGCCTAGAGCATTTTAAAATAACCCGGTCTCAAAATCAGATTTACATACGCCTTGGAGGAATCATACTATACCATGTGTACTGTCAGTATAGTTCCCCCAAGCATACGCTGTGCAGCTCTGGAAATATGCGCGACTCCAGTGTGTTCAGTCAAGTCGTCTTTTTTTTTATTTTGAAAAGGTAGATTTTCAATTTTGATCATCTTGAGAATGAAAGAGTGAAGAGATCGCAGGGCCGTAGAATGACCAAATTACGGGGGGGGGGGGCAGAACTTTGTCTTGGTGCAATCATGCATTACAATAATACTCCGAACGAGATTACTTTACACAGGATGTGGATTCCACATGCATATTAAAGGAAATGTCACAAATCGATTGGTTAGGCTCGACTATTTTTTTCAAACCTATTTACTAGTTCCTCGCCCACAACATTATGTCAAAGTTATTGTTTGGATTAAATAGTTAAATGCTATGCCACTATTTGTCCATCACTTACAATCTGACTCCGTCTCAGGATTATCACAGATTAAAATGTATTCAAATAAACTTTATGAATAGTTATAGTTGTGGACTCTGGTCTCGTTTCCTTTGTGTGAAAATTAGGTTAACGGCTAACGTTAATATGACGCCTGCTCATATTTGTTCTTTCTTTCTTTCTTTCTTTCTTTCTTTCTTTCTTTCTTTCTTTCTTTCTTTCTTTCTTTCTTTCTTTCTTTCTTTCTTTCTTTCTTTCTTTCTTTCTTTCTTTCTTACTTAATATTGTTTCACCCTCCTGATATATGGTAGCACCTTCTGGAGATATGTAAACACCACATAATATAATATCACGTGGGACTTGGAAAGCCTCTTTGTTTATCAATAAGAAAACGGTATTATCAAAATCTTTAACAATTCTTTTAACAAACTTGTCAATATCTTTCAGAATAAATATACAAACACCTCCTGAGAATCTGCCAAATTTTGAGGCACGCCGTCTGTAGCTAGAGTAACAATTATGTGTTGGCAACCAGTCTGTAAAGTCGTCAGATGACTCAGCCCAAGTTTCTGATATACAGATTACTGAAAAATTTGAAAAGTAACTTTTAAGCGCATAATTATGGATATGCTTCTTTAAACCTCTAGCATTCCACGCAACAAAAGAGCAGACATTATTACTATTTATATGAGTACTAAGATTGACATTTAAACTTCTAACAGAACACTCTCTGTGAACTTTTATACTTACAGGGCCATGGCCACACCTCTAGAAAGGACTTAGAGTGTTTGTAGTGTCATTTAACTTGAACTTTTTACCACTTATAATTAACTTATCGTAAGATAAATAAGCTTGTTTTCCTTCAAAGCTTGTTATGAAATGTTAAGAAACTTAGACGTAGCGGGTAGAACAACATGGGCAACAAAAATTCGTGAAATATTATTTCGGTACGGTTTTGGAATTGTGTGGATTGAACAGCAGGTAGGAGATAATAGAGCATTTTTGGAATTGTTTTCTGAAAGATTAAAAGATTGTTACAGGCAGGAATGGTCGGCATCGCTACATGAATGCCCACGTTTACGTTCATATGTTAATTTTAAAACTTTACTTCAACCGGAATTGTACCTTTCATGTATTACTATTCCAAAATTTAAGTTTGATTTGGCCAAATTCGCTGTTCTAGTCACCAGCTTGCAATTGAAGCTGGTCGACATTATAAACCCCCAATTCCCGCTCATCTTAGATTTTGCCCATACTGTGAAGGGCGTGGTGTGTATATTGTTGAAGATGAGTGTCATTTTCTCTTATTTTGCCCTTTATATGACATATTTAGACATGCACTCATTCCCGATAAATATTGTAACTTTCCAACTAGAGAGAAATGTTTTTTCTTACTGTCTTGTAAGATTGATACTGTTCAATTTAAACTAGCACTATTTATACATAAGTCTTTTAAATGCCGTCAAGAATTCGTAGCCACTCTGTAACTCTTTCACTCTCTGTATCTTGTTTTGTATATTTTGTTGTGCGATGGGCTAAGGCCTTAGCATATTTGCAATAAACTTACAATATATTGTTTCCCTCATTTTCAGAGTAATTGATATTTTAAAGAAATTTACTTTTATGTCCCGTCTACCTCAGACAAAAAATCAGATATTACTATCGAAAATATCCTGACATATATTCACAATATCAAATATTTCACCGTTGGAATATGAATGGAAGTAACATTGACTTCATGACATCACCGCTTGCTTATTTTGAAAACATAAACCTTCTGGTAGCATATTAGTGTAAAACGAATAATTGTGAATGTGACATTATCCATGCAAAAAGAGGTTTACTTAAGAATAGTTCGTATCTAGTTTGTAGTTTGTCCCCAAGAAGCAATATCAGTTTTACTATAGTATAGAAAATATGTAATTGGGCCATTGTGTATAATCTAATTGGGCCATTGTGTATAATCTAATTTGGCCATTGGGTATATTCTTATTGGGCCAGTATAATCTAATTGGGCCATTGGGTATTACCTAATTGGGCCATTGGGTATATTCTAATTGGGCCATTGGGTATAATCTAATTGGGCCATTGGGCATTACCTAATTGGGCCATTGGGTATATTCTAAATGGGCCATTGGGTATTACCTAATTGGGCCATTGGGTATAAAATTGGGCCATTGGGTATATTCTAATTGGGCCATTGGGTATTACCTAATTGGGCCATTGGGTATAATCTAATTGGGCCATTGGGTATAAAATTGGGCCATTGGCCATTACCTAATTGGGCCATTGGGTATATTCTAAATGGGCCATTGGGTATTACCTAATTGGGCCATTGGGTATTACCTAATTGGGCCATTGGGTATAAAATTGGGTAATATTCATAGAACGTACATGTAATTATATAGGAGTAAAAAATTGTATTGTGCACGATTCGTTTATAATATTTACATCTAGCTAAGCCCAGCAGAAATATTCCAAAACACTCACCACCACCACCACCACCACCACCACCACTCACTAACATTTTTATAAAAGGTCATATTGTACAGGATATCACATGTTGGGTTCAATATCTATTTATACACAAAACTCATCTTTCACTCCTTCAATGATGACAGCTTTTGTGTTTACTACTGAGATGTTGATAAGTTGATAACAAAACAAAATTACCAAACACGAGTGTTACATGGTACCTCTTTGCTGAAGAAAGTAGCACTTAACTGCGTAAGAGGTGAACTCTTGTGAACTATTTGCCTAACTCGTCAACATAAGGGACGATCGCACAATGTCACACATGCGGCTACAGATCTCCATTTTCGCACTTCTAAACAAATGTCGACGAAAAACATTCACTCCTTCAACGATAACAGCTTTTATATATATACTACTGAGATGTTGATGAGTTCATAAAAAATACTTCAAATGTGAGATGTGGTGCTGGGTTTTTACGTTACATCGATCGTAGTGGTGTGACCGCTACAATTTTAATTTAGTTTACATCATATGTATAAACGGTTTGATGTCACACTTTTAAACGTTTAATATAGGGGAGGGGGGGTGTGGCCTAAACGAACGATGCTCGTTTGTTGAGCTTGTACGACATTGTGGGATAGTCCTTAATAGCATCGTAAACGATGATCGAGTCGACATGTACATTTAAATGTCAAAGCTTTTTTGATAACATGTAATATTGCACAGCCGTTCACTGGTTATATTAGTCATCGAACAGGAAACACTAGTTATCTTTTATTTATTTAAGGGGCGTTGTTCTTTCATCCGTTGTGGGCACAATATTTGTAGCACTGGCGGAGTCGAATATTTTGTTTGCCAAAATTGATGACAGGCAGTAAAAAGTTTATAAATAAGTTTTCGAAAATTGTACAAGGAATGTGAAAACTTATACTGTTAGTTTTGTCAGTAACAGCTGTGTTGTTTACACCTGATAACATAAGGCTATACCTGCAATTACTTGTGTTGAAATAATTAACATAAACTGTCTCTATTTTCACTTCAGCATCGATTAAATTGTAAATTACATGTGTTTTAAATGCAGTTTTATGTAATTTTAGTGTGAAAGCAAAGACACGTCTGTTTACCGCACTAACTTCTAATCTGTATGATCTTTTTATCGGCTCATTTCTTAATACTTAAATACCTCCTTTCGTAACTGTTGATGGGGTTCTTTCTATCTGAAGGGTTTTTAATCTTCCCTTTGTACATGTAGTTGCGGGTGACAAAAAAAAGTATTTAAAGGTAGAACATACGTAGTAATTATAATACTGGGATGAATACAAGCGTTACCACAGGCACATTTAAATGATTGTTCAGCTCGGCCATCAGTCGAGCTTTCCGTCAGTTCTCGTCACTCATTGCACGAACAGTTTCAATTCACCTTATAATCTATTTTAAAATATCAACAAGTGTCGTTCACTATTACCATCCACTTCTACAAAGCTGGTGTCGTTATTTAACAAAGGCACTTGCAAAAAATTGCTTTGTTTGATCCGAGAAACACAAATGTTGAATAAATGTTTGGTGTGTGACATTTGTGTGTCCAGATCATAAAAGGCACTATTGCTTGCAAACACTGCACGAATTGCAAAGGATTAATGGTGATGTGTACCAATCTTTTGTTGTATTAAGTAAAAGTGATATTAATATAGAAAGGCAAACATATACTGTTAACACTAAGAGTATATTTTTACAGGCCAAAAGGGCAACAGCTTATTGCTTGCCACTTGAATAAAATTTGGTAAATTGCAGCGTACATACATACATACATACATACACACACACACACACATACATACATACATACATACATACATACATACATATGTGCGACACACCTAGACATACTGACCTATGCATGCAAGCACACATACATGCATTCAAACACGCATATATATGCACACACACACACACCACCACAGGGGCTTGGAATTGGCCATATTTGTTTGCAAATATATTCTTTTCTTTGTAAAAATCATGATAAACCGCTTGCCTCTTACCACTGCGGTCGGGGTTCGAACCCCATTCAGGGTTCGATTAAATTTACCACGCTGTAAGTAAGAAGAGTGTCGTTCAGTTTGACTCTACCGAACAACGCAGGTTTTCCCCGGGTACTCCGGTTTCCTCCTGCATTAACACTGAACCCATGAGGGATGGCCCTCACTGGACTTCTTGGGTGACAAGTGTTTAAAGGTGCCTGTAAATGGGCTTTATGCCCGTTGGTTTACCTGAATAAATAAATAAATAAATAAATAAATATTTTTCTACAAGGTGCATGTAACAATGTAATGATTTGAAAAGCTGGTGTTGGTTTTTTTCCTAAATTAATTCTATCTAGTTCTTTTGTTGGTTTTGATAAACCAGTTTTACTATGACTACCCTATTAATTCATGAGTTAGTTCTACTGAGCGCCCTCAATGTACTTTTCAGGTGAGTTGGGACGAGGAAGGGCCACCGGATGAGTGCGCTCAGTAGAACTAACTCATAATTTATTAACTCATGTTCTAGTTGAACAAAAATGAAAATGACGTCATCATAACTGTATTTCCTATACATTGGAAGCCATAAAAAAAACCATTTCAACCAATCTGCACTAAAAAAGTCAATTCATAATTTTTTTACTGGAAGCGTTTGTAAAAATTTAAAGTAATCAGGGGTACATATGGTGCAACCCTGCTAAGCATGTTTTAGAGATGTCTATGGCCAGGCAATCGTTATGTTAGTTTTATACAATTAAATCTGATGTACATTAGTTCCATGAAGGACAGTATACACACTTTTACCGTCTAGTCAAGGTCCCCAACAGTTGAACATAATTCTGTTCTCCCCCCCCCACACGGTTCATATAAACATGATGACGTCCTCACGTCCCCACGTGATCTTAGTTTAAACAACCTGGAGGAGTTGGACATTTGCATATCATTATTACTAATGAGCGATGACGACAGCCTGTCAATTTGTGATGGATTACTACTGACTTGCGCCTTCCTTCTTTGCTCACCATATGACGTTCAAACACACTTGACACATTTCGTTGGGACCTTGACTAGACGGTAAAAGTGTGTATCCTTTCCGTCATGGAACTAGACTAAATCTATGAGAATTTGTGCTTCTTCATTTGCAGCCAGAGGTTTATACTTCACACATGGGTTTGGTGCCCTCTTTCGTATTTTTGGCATCACTTTTATCAATCTCTTCCAAAACTTTGTTTTGTCTTCCTGAGTCCCGTTTTTAGGCCACTCAATATATGAAATAGTTTTCAGTATGGTCTGTAGAATGGGCGGTAAGTCCGGCATGTCAGTGATGTCTTCAAACATGATTGGTATTAGTTTATGTCGATAGCCAATCATTTCATGGTAAGCTTGTTCCAATTCGTAGATACACCAACAACTTCGTACAAAGCTAGGTGACAAGACCAGTATGGTACGTCTACTCTTGGTAATAGCATCCATAATGTTGGTACAAATCGCTGTAAGTTTTGAGCATAACATAAAACATAAATAAATTAACAAAATAGTTTTCACAATAGCTTTGAGATGATAAAGATTTCACTTAGTGTCCACATTTCAATGTAAAGATTTCACTTAGTGTCCATATTTCAATGTAGAGATTTCACTTAGTGTCCATATTTTAATATAATGATTTCAGTTAGTGTTCATATTTTAAAGATGTCACTTAGTGTTCATAATTTAAAGATTTCACTTCGTGTCCATTTTTTAAAGATGTCACTTAGTGACCATAATTTAAAGATTTCACTTCGTGTCCATATTTTAAAGTTGTCACTTAGTGACCATAATTTAAAGATGTCACTTAGTGACCATAATTTAAAGATTTCACTTCGTGTCAATTTTTTAAAGATGTCACTTAGTGACCATAATTTAAAGATTTCACTTAGTGTCCATAATTTAAAGATGTCACTTAGTGTCCATAATTTAAAGATGTCACTTAGTGACCATAATTTAAAGATTTCACTTAGTGTCCATAATTTAAAGATTTCACTTAGTGTCCATAATTTAAAGATTTCACTTAGTGACCATAATTTAGAGATTTCACTTAGTGTCCATAATTTAAAGATTTCACTTAGTGACCATAATTTAAAGATGTCACTTAGTGTCCACAATTTAAGGATTTCACTTAGTGTCCATAATTTAAAGATTTCACTTAGTGACCATATTTTAAAGATTTCACTTAGTGCCCATAATTTAGAGATTTCACTTAGTGTCCATAATTTAGAGATGTCACTTAGTGTCCATTTTTTAAAGATGTCACTTAGTGACCATAATTTAGAGATTTCACTTAGTGACCATATTTTAAAGATTTCTTTTAGTGTCCATAATTTAAAGATGTCACTTAGTGTCCATAATTTAAAGATGTCACTTAGTGTCCATAATTTAAAGATGTCACTTAGTGACCATAATTTAGAGATTTCACTTAGTGACCATAATTTAAAGATTTCACTTAGTGTCCATAATTTAAAGATGTCACTTAGTGTCCATAATTTAAAGATGTCACTTAGTGTCCATAATTTAAAGATTTCACTTAGTGTCCATAATTTAAAGATGTCACTTAGTGTCCATAATTTAAAGATTTCACTTAGTGACCATAATTTAGAGATTTCACTTAGTGTCCATAATTTAAAGATTTCACCTAGTGACCATAATTTAAAGATTTCACTTAGTGTCCATAATATAAAGATTTCACTTAGTGTCCATAATTTAAAGATGTCACTTAGTGTCCATAATTTAAAGATTTCACTTCGTGACCATAATTTAGAGATGTCACTTAGTGTCCATAATTTAGAGATTTCACTTAGTGTCCATAATTTAAAGATTTCACTTAGTGTCCATAATTTAAAGATTTCACTTAGTGTCCATAACTTAAAGATGTCACTTAGTGTCCATAATTTAAAGATGTCACTTAGTGTCCATAATTTAAATGTTTCACTTTGTGTCCATAATTTAAAGATTTCACTTAGTGTCCATAATTTAAAGATTTCACTTAGTGTCCATATCTTAATTTAAAGATTTTGAACCATATGTGAAACTAAACACAGACCCGAAGTCATCCATCAGAATAGAATAACATAATTACAATAATGAGCATCCGCTGTATAGAGCTGCGCTAGTGCCCTAACCCCGGCAAGGCTCCAGTTCTTTTTGTTTAACATTTTTTTAAAGATTAAGTTTATGACCCAGCTTCACCATTCACATTCTGTACATACAGACGTTTGACAAGCTGACAATAGGGGAAAAAGCAACAATAGTTATATTTTCGTTCAGTTGGTGTCAATTTATCTAGAAACCATATAAGTGATAATTTAAAACCTACTTCATATGCATATTTTCTCTTAATGTTCTTTTAAATGAAAAAAACTATACTTTATGCCATAAGATATTAAAATTGCTGAATAATCTTAAACTTTAAAGAGTTTACACTGTCTGCGTAAGTTTTGCTGCATATTACGAGAAGTGTATTTTATTTACTCTAAGCATGGGTATTGAGGCATAGCATATACGATTCGATATTACAATTTAGTATACGTCTTGAGTCAACTGTGCGATCAATACCAGAAGACTGGCTATAATGCATGTACCATGATGCATACCAGAACAGCTGTTTTATGTAAACACCACCGATAAACATATAGTCAGTGTCAAAGTTGAGTGTCAGAAACGCAATGAAAAAATTTGATCAAAGTTTTTTTTTTATTTACCTTCACCGGGCAAAAAATCTTTGTGGTGTACATTCAATGTGTATCCATCTTCCCCTTCAAGTTTTGGTATCAATGTTTGATAAACGAAGGTTTCCTCCTGTGTGTTACCTTTATAAGCTACAAAAGCATCCCATTTCTTTTCTGATGATGGCAAAATAGAAAGATGAGAAAATATTCAACTATTTCATTACAATAATGTGACGAATAAATCGTCGCACACAACTCTAAATATTAATCAAAAATATTAAAGACTGAAATGCTGGGTCAACTTTTCCATCTGAAAATGTCCAATACACAAGTAATTACAGGGTTTCTCATCGTTGATAAAAACCGTAAAATCGCCTTTAAAGTCTTAAATAAAATGGTGTCTGCCAACGACAATTTAGTCCCAGTGAGACTTACCCTGTTTTGGATCATCAACATTTTTTCCAGTTATAAGGGTATATTTGAGTAAAATCTGTCTTCTCTGACGAAAACATGCGATGATAAGACCAATAACGACCAGTATAAGGACAAGTGTAGTAATTAATGATGAAATGATAACTGTAAGACCTATTGTAGACTTCCTTTCAAGAAATACAGTAAATCTACATTCTGCACTGTTCTTGTTTACGTCATTAGCTGTGTAAACAACTTGGTGTGTATCAATTGTGAATTCATCTCCAGGGTCAAAGTTTGAGGTCACATTTACATCACCAGAGTTGTCAATTACTTCTGGCAGTGGCCATGTCACTTCAATAGACATGACGTCTGTCTCCACTGTCTGTGATATGTTTCTTGGACATACTGTAAATGTTGGGGCTTGAATATCTGTACATTGAAATTAATCATTACAAAGAGAAATGAGATACGTTAAATAACTCGCCATGCTGAAAATCTTGATCTTTTGAATGAATCAATGTGTATCTTGAAACACTGCATAATAGCTAGGGTCATTCTCTCACCCGCACTTTCTGCCTTCCTTAGTCTGTCTGTCTGTCTGTCTGTCTGTCTGTCTGTCTGTCTGTCTGTCTGTCTGTCTGTCTGTCTGTCTGTCTGTCTCTCTCTCTCTCTCTCTCTCTCTCTCTCTCTCTCTCTCTCTCTCTCTCTCTCTCTCTCTCTCTCTCTCTCTCTCTCTCTCTCTCTCTCTCTCTCTCTCTCTCTCTCTCTCTCTCCTACCCTTCTCCAAATATATAGTATTACACCACGTCACTATCCTATCTACCGTGAAATAGGAATGTGATTTAACTGTAGCAAATATTGAAAATATTTACCAAAAGAACAGTTCCCTCCACTCCAGCCATGTTGACATACACACCCTGACGACCTGGTACAATTGCCGCCATTTTGACAGTCACAAATGCTATCGCATTCGGTACCCCAATGGTTAACAGCACAGCCTATGAAGAAATTGTGCACAATTATTTGCTACTGGGGAGCAATAATATGCCGGACTTAAGTGACTATCAAAGCGAAAAGTAGCTACGGAAAAAATCACCAGATTTATTTTTTCTTCTGTAAGGACGAGATGTATTAGTGGGTGAAAGTCTGTGTGTGTGTGTGTCTGTCTGTGTCATCGTTTTCTCCAAAAGGGTTGGGTCAATTCAAACGAAATTTAGCATAACTGTTCCATTGAGCAATGGCAAGAACTGATTAAGTTTTGATAAAAATGCCATGAATATTAATGAGCAATTTGCGTAATTCATTGATCGAAAATCTGGCCGGTCGCACACCCACTTTGTTACGAAAGTGCGTCACAAACGTCAATGTAAGGTAAACCAGGAAGCTAAGGAATGGATACACGCTGTCATATGTCATTCTTCAATGAGAAACATTCTGTTTTCAGGGGTTCCAAGCATTTGTATTGATATTTTTGTTGAATCTGAAGATTATTACACCAAAGCAAGGAGGTGAGCACTGCAAATACACATCATCCGTAAGCTTTATTGCAAAAATATACAGTCACGATCGTCTGCTCACTTTACACCTTTCACGTCAATCTTGATCGACAAAGAATGTATACACTTTACCCACAGACGAAGTAGGGCAATAATACCTTATCACTGGATTAAAATTGTTCAACTTTTACATTACGTACCATGAAGTGTGTAAACTTTCTGATGCATAATACCAATATGATGCAGTTTCAATTTCGTTTGTTATTTGCCGTGGAAACGGGTGTACATATCCCGGGTGTGTAGGGTATCAAGAAAGCCGAGTGCAGTCGAGGATGGCAAGCTTTCCTGGCATTTCAACACCGTCTTTGACAACTAACTTTCACTGGGACTTGAAAAAATCACAGATGTAGAGCTAAATTTCTTGCATAAATCATGAAATTGTAAGACTACCCTTACAGAAGGCATTTAGTTTAAACCTGGTTTTAAATGTGTTTCTTGATGTGCTCAAAATGTGCTACATCTGTTTTATAGGTTACCTTTCCTGAATTTGATGTACACATGTAACAGTTACTACTGACATGTTTTTGTATTGTATTTGCACTGTATGCAAATGAGCGGGGATTATTTTTGGCACATTAGGTTTTTTTGATAGCAAAAAACTATCAGAGTGCATATTTGCCGTGTTTACTATTTCCGATACACGTCTGCATGGAATACTCCACATATTCATGCGAATACCCAGATTCTTATTTGCACATATGAATTATAGAATTATATTTTTAAAAGTACAATAAAAGTTTGAGATTAATGTTATTATAAAGGAACAAAATATTTTGTATTGCCACTGTCCAAAAGATTACACTAGTATCTTACGTAATGATTTCTTAGAGTTTGTTTCACCAATTAATTGAAAAGTGCATTTTTCTGTGTGTGTGTGTGTGTGTGTGTGTGTGTGCGAGTGTGCGTGCGTGCGCGCGCGTGTATTTCAGTGTATGTTGTTTTCTGACATCCATATATAGGTTTTAGGGTGAATTGGAAATATTTTAATCTTCTTTTATATCTTAAAGTACGACTCCTTGACTTACCTGTAACTTTAATAGTTATTTCATCTCTGTATTTGTCTCCATTCATATCTGTCACCACACATTGATATCGTCCAGCATACTCATCTTTTAGGACAGCGATTGTAAAGCCCATTCTATTGAGTCTCCTACAGCAAATAAAAACGACCGTGCTTAATGTCGAATATATCAATATTGTCATTGTATTTTTGGATTCGAAATTGTATTGATAAAACTTTCATTACAACATTAAGAATGTTGGAGCGTAATTAGAGTGGATTGTTTCCAGAATAATTCAATTTTAGACATACGAATGGAATCAGACATTGTGATAGAGCCGATAGGAAAATAACGTTAGACACTCGAAATCGAATATCTGCTTTAATTTCGTACAGGCATCAGTCTAAGGAGCTTAATCTCTCACCTTCCATTGCTGTATGCATATATGCCTGGGTAATTTTCAGAATAGCCATACTGAAGTGGTTGTTCATCTCTCATCCATGTTGTATTGTAGATATTAGATTGGTTAAGGTGAAAGAAAGCACAGTATATGTCGTACACCTCACCAATCTTTGTTTCAATTATTCCAGACGGTGATATTTTATGAGAATAAGTATTATATAAGTAAATCAGATGATAATCCGTTCAGCGTAGGGCGAAGGATTACTTCTCAATTCAATGGCGCAAATAACCACAAGGGGTTGTGATACTTTGTTTATTTGCCATGTCAATGTTTTTGCCTTTGGTTGACCCTCTGTACTTGTTGACTTTTATTGTAATATGTCAAAATTATGTTTGCAGTACCATTGCGTTTTGTTTCGTGTATTTTATGTTTAACTAATACAGTGAATAAAATAACTAACTAACTAAGTAAACTTATTGCAATAAGGAATGTGTGCTGATTGATGCTGCCATAATTATCATGTTAAATATATTGATACGATTAATATTTTACATAATGCACAGTTTTTGTTGAGGTCAAACTATCAATTTATGCTATATCATAATATACATGTATTAAATTCTACCCAAATATTAGCAAATTAAATCTGCCCGATGTAAGGCGAATACCCCCCCCCCCCCCCGATCGATCTGAAGATCAGCAATATCAAGATTATGTTATATATATAATTTGTACTTAATGCCAAGTGAAGGTTTATATGGTGTGGTCGTGTTTTTTTAAAAATTCATGATCATAATTCCATCATATCGCCTAAAGAAAGCCTGACAGTATCATGCTTATATAGCACATTTGGGCAAGGTATGATTAAAACATTTTTCTTTTATAAAAATGAAACTGGTTGGTTATCAAATCATTTGTCGTCCTTTAAATAAAGCGATTCTAATGTTTATAGCAATAGGAGCATATTTGTCATAATTGATATGTATATGCGGTCCATGGACTTTGATTAGTTCCCAGACGACTTTTTCATAGTCCCGCCAGCATATGTTTCCTGTTTAAGTATAGTAGGTTAAATTTCAATTTGATTCAATATCCTTTCTCTTTTTTTAAGTATGTGTAATTAATTTCTTGTTGAGGGTGGTGATAACGTAAATAATCAACAACAATGGAATATATATTTTCGAGCTGCTCACCTATATCACATGCTACACCTCTCCATCCTGGTGAACATTTACATGCACCATTGAAGACATGACAGGTTGCTCCATTTTGACAAATACAGTCATATTGACATCTACCACCGTACTTTCCATCAGGACAACCTGAACATAGTGAATCAACTCATGAAGATCAGAATTTCAACGAGAGATGTGGTGCAAGTGCACTTTTCGAATTCACAGCTACCCACCCATTCACGCATGCTCACATATTCACATGCACAGATATACATGCACATTCATATCCACTTATCTGTCTACCTGGTATCAGGATAACTGACCCCAGACAATTCTCCCCCGGAAAATTGTCCCAGAACCATGCCTGACTATCTACATACCTGCCTAATAGTGTAATTATAACCATGAAACGTAATTTATGAAAATCGGATTTGGGTTACATTGGCTCACATTTCGTGAACCTCAAAACCAATGACATACACATGTGAATTGTCGTGACGTAGAGTGATTACGGTACACACAGTACAAAAAACATAATTTATTTTCTTTGAAAGCATTCAATCTGGATGGAGCATGGTATGCTATCCTGTATTGATCATAGGTTAACTTAATACTTACCAATATAATTTAAAACAGTTGGTAGATGTAGCGTCATTCCACCATGTAATAAGTGTTGCCATCGTTCCGTAATATTTAAGTGAACAGTTTCATACCCAGGTAGTATTTGTATTGTACAAGCCAATTCCGTGTTGAAAACATCTGTACTAAGTGTCATATCTATGAGCATCAATGTTCCAGATGTTTCAAAGGCATCGCCAGGGAATCTATCTTGTTTGGGCACATCTTGTAGTTTCTGTTGGCGTTGAGAAGTAGTACAACATTAGAAATGGAGTTAATATAATTGTAAACCTAGGGGTTTCAGTAAGTTTCAAAGTACAGGAGAGTGGATCATGATTTCGTTCAGTTGTTGAAAATAAGGTGCCCCCCCCCCCACTTTATTCACTTTGCAAAAATGATGAACCCCCTTCTTTGAGTCTCAAATTAAGGTGCCCCCAACCAACCCAGATTTACCCCCCCCGCCATAAAAACTGATCGCTCCCTTACCAAAAACCATTACTTACGTAAATTGCTCATTAATATTTGTGGGATGTTTCCCAAAAATCTAATCAGTTCTTGCCATTACCCTATTGGTGCAGCCGTTTTTTCGGAAATGGTGATACACACACACACACAGACAGACAGACAGACACACAGTCTTCATCCCAATTATAAAACCTTCCTTACGGAAGGTAAAAATGACAAAAACTCAACACGTATTTACAGTTACGTGTAGACCGCCATTTTGATGTAGCGTCGTTTGATACAGCCTGAGTTGCTTCGAATCACGTGACTATGACGCTATACGTATAGAACACACGTAAGTACACGCATCTAAACCTCTCTAATAACTTTCCCGATGACCCAATAACAAAGCCACAATGTTATTTTGTAACTCATTTCTGTAGTCCGACCCTGTTTTGGTAGGCTATTGGCCTACATTGTTAATGTTACACCTATATTCAGTCTACACTAGTACTGACATGTATAGCAGTGACACGTCTAAATCATTCACCAAGCTATCAACTTCATACCAAATTAAAGCATGACTTATACATAGACGAAGTAATTTTAAAGGTATACGTATGTAATTATCATCCATAAACTTTTCAAAAACAGAAATACCTAAAACATAAAATTATACGAATGTTCTGATCGTTTTCAAAAAGATTTTTTCCTTCTAAAACATGAAACTATGAAAGCCAGTTAGTGCCATCTGCAAAAGCAAAAAATAAAAAAATATCTTGTGCGCTCAAGATACTTTCCCGTTGTCTCAAGGAACTATATCATTATCTCAAGAAATTATCTCGAGATACTATCTCCTGATTTCGAGATACTTTCTCGTTATCTCGAGATACTTTCTCGTTATCCATCCATCCATCCATCCATCCATACATACATACATACATACATACATACATACATACGTTCATAAGTACGTACATACTTATTTTAACGAATATCAGCCTGGAAAAGATTCCAAAAACCCTATAAGAACTCTATAAAATACTACACTACAAAGTCAATGAAAGCCAGTGAAAACGGTAGTGTAAACTGGTCTACATTGAACGTGAATGCCTTGTTATGGGTGGTTCATTTAGACTGTGTGCGAAGCAGAACTCACAATGTACAGTCGGCATGAAATAGCCGATTGCCACCCCAATGGCACGGAACCAAAGTCACCAGAAAAACCCTTGAATAACTAGATAAACCCAGAATCTACCTCACATAGGTGTACAAAGAAGTATTAGCTCAATGGAAGAAATTGATTTTAACTAAAGAAAATTTACTATCTACAGTCAACTTTATTTCACTACTATAAACTGTAAATCTATCGTTCTGTTGGCAAACATTGAGTAAATTGTTATTTCACTAACTTTTCGTTTTCCAAAAGAAAAACATTAAATATATATCAAGATCTTGAGATAGTTTCTCGAGATAATGAGACAGTTTCTCAAGATAATGAGAAAGCATCTCAAGTTAACGATTAATAAACTTGATGACCTACTTCTCGTCTATTATTTCCCATAACGGTATCTCAGTATTTTCTTTCTTTTATTACCTCTGACCGGTATGGCTTATATTTCACTAAATGTTTGGTGTATGAGATTTATTTACTGATTCATGATTGGTTGATGTACTCATTTACACATGTAAGTCACAATGGTTATGTATACCTTGGATACAAATACTATTATAACATCATTTTTATACAGCTTTCAGTGATTGCCTTAGATCGTATCACATGGTATGACCTAGTGACCTCGATTTGCATACAGAGGGCAATATTCATTTTCTGTTTTCCCTAGGACACTGTTATAGTAGCATATGAGCTCAGTGATTTGCTTTGATTATGGAAAGAATACTTGCCAGAGAATGTGATGTTATAAAACACCTATTGCCCGGCCTTACTTGAATACTAGTAGAAGTCTTGGGTAATAAACGTCTATTAGTGACGTCATAGCCAGGCAATGCGAGGATAATGTAATTGTCACTTCAACTTATTCTTTGATATAAGACAAATGCTGAAGATGTGTTGAATAAATACAGTTGCATCTATAAATATTTTCGGGAAAGAAACAATACCTACCTTATAAAATTTAATGTCTGATTTCTTAAACAAAAACACATTCTGGTGCTGACAATGAATGTCCATGTATGGGAATAATGCACCTAGGCTGCCATGTCTACTAACAATGACGTGTGCATGACCTGAAACATTAACAACATGCATTAACAGAATTGGTATATAGAAGCCATGCCAGTTAAATGGGAACACCACTGTCACAACGTGGTGTGTAGTTAGTCGAGATTATTGGCTGGAGTCGGCGACATTAGCTTGACTGCTCAGAGTTGTTGACAATATATGGAAATCAGAAACATGTTTAATTGCGTATAATATAAGTTATGCAGTAAATTAGTATAATATGTTTCGACAGATGTTTGGAAAGTAGATAAACAATGTAAAAAAATGCTTATACATGTACTATGAAGGACATCTGGTGGCAATAACAATTATGTTTGACAGGAGAGTTGTTTTGACTGGTATAAAAGGGATAATATTTGACAGTTCTGGGAGTTGATCGTCACAATACGATCTGTTATAAACCTCAATCATAGACTATTCTTAGACTATCACAATTAAGGTATTACTTGCATATTACACTTTGTAGCAATTATGTGTGCCTAATGTCTGTTAGATCATGTCTATAAATAATGCAGAGCCAGATAAACATACAAATGCATGCTCATGCCTCATTTTCTCAACGGCAGCCATATGTGAGTGAACAATCGTGATTTATCATGGCCAATTAACTCATATTGCCAGGTTTAAGCTTTCTTTTAGACAATGTCATTTGACCTGGATTTTCAGGTTCACTTAACTGAAAGTCAGCAATTCCCTACATTATCACAGACACTTTGTAGTATTTATTTGTTTCCACCATTTTCTTTAAATCGTGTTTCCTTTCAGTCACATTTGAAGGGTGGGAGACTATGTGTTCTATGAAGACTTATTGTACAAGCAATTCTGCTGTACAGACTGTTAGTTATATTTATTTGTTTAGCGAAAAAATAGACAAGTTCACGTTAAACCTGCGACGTGTGTGCATGTGCCGAGTTCTTTCTTATTTCTCCAGTAATTGTGGTCCCTTCCCTGTACTTTAGAAAACGGCTTTTATAACAACCACTCTAGGAAATAAGGACATTTTCGTAAATGTTGTGTTCTGAACAGCTATGTGATGTGAAATGATGTAGTGACTCTCCAGCACCCGAGATTTACGAAGCTGTCTTCTCTTCCTGGAGTGAAGATCCCCTTTATCGTGAAACAGAATACCATCTTGATTAACAAACAAATTATATATATCAACTGGGCATGGCACGACACAACCTGTTTAAATGTTACCATAGTAACAATAAAGTTCAAATGTTACTACATCATACTATACTGATTAGGCTAAACACAGTATACCTTGTTACAATGTTTATGATTTGGTGACGGTCTGCTAACAAGAAAATGGTAGGTAGTGCAAAAACATTGTTAACATTTTTGTCGCGTCAGATGATTCAATAGATTCGTAGTGACGGCAAGATTATTGTGCCGTTGTACAATATCAGGTTCTTGTTGAGCAAAATAACATTTTGATCCATTGTGACAAGTCAACTAACGTTCATTGTAATTTGTAGTTGACATTCTTAATACACGGAAATTACATTGTAATAAATAAATATTCAGTGGTATCGATGTGTGAAATTATAACTGTACATTTTTTTGAAAATTTCTTAAAAGTATAAGCTAACGCACATACATTAGTACTTAATAACAAATTATGTATTGATTTTTCACGTTTTTATTTCATTCCGTATTCAGTTCTTCGTTATGTTGCTGTGCACGGACGGATGCCGGATGGATGGACAACCTATATATGATAGCCTACCATACGCGGGGTGAGGTTGGCGGTGGGGGCAGGTGTGTGTGTGTGTGTGTGTAATAAACCGAACTTGAAAATTGTTGCCTACTCACAGGTGGAAGTTATTAGACGAACGTTTGATCGTCGGTAGTGCATCTTCGAATGCTTCTGCTTATCGTACCATGTTACGTCCGAATTATAAGCCTCCGGGAGAATTGGAAAGGGCTTAAGTAGAGAAAGAAGATTATACTTCAAGTTTTTGTTAGGAAAATTGTTGTCATAAAATCTCACGAAATATTCTGCAAGTATAGTATTAATAAGATTTCTCTCCATTTATGATATTTTACTATCTTATAAATACGTCTGGTTCTTCCTTTTTGTGACAGCGGATGACAAACTGTATATATCGATTGTCAACACTCATATCGGAATCACATAGCCACTATATGTCATTCAATTTATCACCATCATTCCAAAATTGGCTACAATCGTCGTTACCTCACCAAATATATCTGTCAGAAACTGGTTCAAGCAGTACTAGGGAAATGCATTGTTTTATGGCCTACCTAATGAACATCTCTTACCACTACAACATGCACAAAACACTGCAGCAAGGATCATCATGCATGACAAAAAATATGATCACATAACACCGATCCTTAAAGCGCTCCACTGGCTACCAGTGCAGGATAGAATCAAATATAAACTGTTATTGATCACTTAAAAATCTCTGAATGGGCTATCGCCAACCGACATATCGGTCCTAACTTGAAGCCAACTCCCAGGACACTCCGATCAACTGCCTAATGTTTATTGCACGAACTGAAGTAAAACTGTTGTCGTATGCACCCTATCTGTGGAAAGCACTGCCATTGGAAATACGACAAAAACTAACAAACTAAAGACATATCTGTTCTCCAGGGCATTCTAACTGTACAGTGCCTCTGAACTCTACATCGTAGTGGAAACTGGCGCTTTATAAATTCACCGATTTATTGATTGATCTCTCCTATTTGACGTCAGCATAGAAACTCATTTCTCTTTTATCAAAATAGCGTCTTCTTGATTCAAAAAGGTTCGTGTTGTATAATTGTGTATATTATATATTATCATATGTCCACTTTTAGTGTAAATGAAGAAATACATCACTTACGTAGTTTGCTTCTACGCCCGTACTCTTGCTTTCGAATACACATGATTCATCGTAGAGTGGAGGCCAATCAATGACATCTACAACTGTCACATGTAGTGTTGCTTTGGCTTTGACCTCCTTGAGAATACGTATATATATATATATATATATATATATATATATATATATATATATATATATATATATATATATATATATATATATAATATAAGTGAAAGAAGACGAGTCTGATATTACATTGTTGATTTACACTACGGACCGTTTCACCAGGAAAAAACAATATAATAATATATAATATATAATATATATATATATATATATATATATATATATATATATATATATATATATATATATATATTATATATATATGCATATATATAATATTGCAAGTAATATAATATAATATAATATCATATGATACAAGTAATGCATGTATGCATGCATGTATCTATGTATCTAGTATGTTTAATATATGTCAGTTAAGATGATGTAATCTTACATTGCTCCATGCTATAGACAACCGGTATTCCTTCTCCAGGTCATAGTCTAAGTAACCAGCTAAGAATATCACTGACGTTGTTGGATCTACAGCGAATCGCTTGTTCTGTGAAAATATCAATGCCATACATTATATTAGAGAAAAAAACGAAAAGCGCAATTTCACAAACCTCCTAACATATCTATACAATATGGACAAGCCTAAGTTACTTCTGTAGGAGGATAAGTGTTCAACCTGGCAATCATTCTCTCCACCTACCTAGCCTGTGAACTCTGTGTCAGTGTTTCTGGTCTTGCCTTGTTATCTACAATCAATGACCTTCAGGAAAGTTTAGCATAGAAATAGCATATCACCTATCGACATTCAAGTAATTCGTGCAATGCTTACATTTCCGTGTACAGTCAACCTGGACACATCTGGGTACTTTAATATGGATATGATATTAAATTAACACAATAAACGCATCGTTCACTTGTCCAACCAATCAGCTTGTGCAAATAGTATGTATGACAAACACTTAAATTAGGACTACTCAAATGTAAGGGGGGGGGGTACTCCCATAGAAAAGGTATAGGATATATGGCACCTAAATTCACCTTACTCCCAGAACACAGGTCGACTTTTCAAGCTGTAGAATACACTGCATCCGAAGAACGGTAGTTGACCAGACCAATGGCTCTGTTCGCACACAAGTATATGTTTTGAACTTGGGCCCGACCCGTATGAAAATTTAGGGAGCATTAACCCCCCCCCCCTCCGTGACACATATGTTTGTGAATGTTACATTATATCCATAACACATTCAGATGAACACTACTGATATAACACTTACCATATTTCCAGATAAGATTTTGATTCTGTCCTTCGACACGTTATTGTCCCAAAGTTGATAAATTGTCGCCCCAATTGTGGCATTCTATATTTTAATCGATAAAAACTATTATTCAAAAGATTAAAAGAAATGATTCCGGAAATAGTTAGCTTCATCTGAGAAAGCTAATCGTGTAAGTTATAAAAGACAAGAATAAATATGAAATAGAATGAATCTGTATTCCTTTTCAGCGAATACTTGTAAAGTTGAGTAGGTATATACACTAAATGAGTGAAAAGAGCAAAGTTCTGAAATACTGTTTATAATCAAACCATATAACTGATTGACTCAGTGATTTATCGTCAAACAGTATAGATTTCAAATTGAATGTCAAAATCACACTTAATCATGCACTTTTTGTAATATGGCCAATAACCATCATTCTAGTGGTTTAGAAAGTATAATATTATTCTACCTCGAGCACGGTCGTTGACATTGCCAAACGTGAAGTGCCATCAGTATTTCCAGCAGCTAGAACTACTAAGTACAAAACAGTATGGAAATATAATAGAAAATGTAAGAGCCAGGACACAAATTACAAGGGGAAAGGATTGGGGCTTTGTTTTTAGGTGGTTTGCCATTTGCCATGCCAATGATTTGACTGACATACTATGATATTATGATACAAACGTGGCAGTTTTGCGATGTGGTAGTTGTGGTATTTGAAACCGGTTCCATCGGCGGGATACCAAAAATAATAAAAAGATAGATAACAAAATGTGTCATACCATAATTTCTATTTTTAAAGTATGGCTCGAGAACCGAATGGTAAAACTTGACTTCCCCTCCCCCTCCTCCTAATTCCCCCTACCCCCTAATTACTGAAGGCTCCCTAAATTCATATTAACACTGCCAGTCATGACTTTCTGTTGACCAGTCTACATACTGGTGTGAAGATGGTTACTATCTAATGAGGTGATGAATACGGCTAGACTTCTTTATTTACCTCTATTTCCTTAGTGTTTGTTTTCGATTTGTTGTCCTGTACGGTGGGGTCCGAGAGTGATCGCCGCCTTCCCACGGTCACTTGCCGAAAGCAAAAAATCGAAACAAATTATGCTAAATAAGGAAACAGAGGTAAAAAAATAAATCGAGCCGTATTCACCACATCAGATTTTACTGGAGCCTATACTAGTTGAGTAATAGAAAAAACAAATGTCATCTGTCTAAAAAAAACTCTACTAATATTGCATACTGTTCTATCGAATGCCTCGACGAAATTCTTACCAACACTACGGCAACAGTGCTACATTTCATTGTCTGGTATGACGAAAATCTTACCAACATTGCTACATTTTATTGGCTTGGACGACAAAAAGCTGACTGACACTCCTTTTTTTCTGTATTTTCTTGGCGTGTGTTGCGATTATCTTAGGAGATCCGTCGCCAAATCTGATACATTGTAACAACATATAATTTTTACAGACATGTGGATAAATTAAAATGTAACAACTTTACTTCGACTGTTCTTGTGCCAAACGGTATTATAATGTAGCCATCATGTTTATCAGACAACGTGATGTTTCTAATAGTTTCCATTGCATTGGAGTAAAACTTGCATTATGTTTTCTGGTTTATTCTCTGTGTATGTACTAATCTCACTTCAATCTCTTTCAACTGTTATACAAAAACAACATACTCACCAAACTGTCCACACAGCAATTTTAACAGCACTTCAAAACAAAGAACGTTTCTGAAAAACTTGAGCAACATAATTTTTTACAACATGTATATTAGCCCTGGTGCAGCGCAGTGAGGAAATTGTAGATGACCGGGCACAATGAGGCCCCTAACTCTTTCCTGATTTGTACAATGTCACTACTTCCTCATTGATCTGTATTCAAGCCAGTTTACCTACGTTATAGAACGAGATCACGATTTGAAAATCCATTGAGCCCAGTAAGAAAAGGGGTGCATTGGTAGTACGTTCGCATGACGGTGTTGATTGGCCTATATTACTGTATTAAGGGTCAAGCAGACGTCAACCTTGCCAACCTACCTACCCCTCTAATGTATAATAGGTCGGTCTAAAATGGTGTTAACAGCTACAAACATGACTTTTATTGGCCTCGACTAAATGCCATTCACTCTAATGAAAGTGTATAGCACAAAATGTGTGGAGTAGGTGAACAATGGACAATTAAAAAAAGGTCGTAATATACTATGAAAACCATATGCATTGTAGGAGACCATTCTGGATTTCACGTAAAAGGTTCTTCACAAATAAGTTTCAAACGACAGCATTTCGCTTTCTGAACAGACGCTATAATCTGTAACCAACCCCTACGGGTAAGGAAGTTAAACACGATAATAACAATACAATGAGGAAGTCCTTCACGCATCACGACCATAAACTAACCTATTGAATATATCACATTCATGATTCTGAATACTACAGTGACTGCAAGACTCACTTCTGTAAATCTGAGTTACCCCTACCCTGTTCAACGTATACATTTGATAAATGATCGTAAACATTATGTTTGAGAATATTTTGACAATCTTTTATCGTGTCGTGGTTTTGGTGGAACTATTGGATCTGAGTGGTTATTTCGGTAAGTATTTCAATGTGATATACCTGTAGCTCAATGTAATCATCGGAACTGTAAGCGAAAATGGTCAGTGTGAAAGAAATTTCGAAGACCATTGAAAGAGACTAGCGTTAATGCAATTATTTCCATATATGTACAAACCTATACTACGATAATTTTTAACATTGATTTATCAAAGATCAGCTTTATTATCTACAACAAAGCCACCGTGTTGTAATAAATAACTTTATGCATGCACGTGTTTCAATTTTTTATTGCGTCACAGTGATACGTATATGAGAATTATTGACCATGTAATCTTATCAGTTAATTACAATGATATCATTGTAATTTTATCAGTTGATTACAATATCATTGTAATCTTATCAGCTGATTACAATGATATCATTGTAATTTTATCAGTTGATTACAATATCATTGTAATCTTATCAGCTGATTACAATGATATCATTGTAATCTTATCAGCTGATTACAATGATATCATACAAATCGATGATGAAAGTTAAATGCTGGATTTATTAAATCTATTTTTTTGCACTAATTAGATCGAGTTGTAGGTAATACATACACCCATTATACTGATGACATTCCACGTATTTTATTGTCTACAAGTGTGCTTGAGGTAAGACTATCTCCTACTATTCACTCACTCACTCACTCACTCACTCACTCACTGTCTGTCTGTCTGTCTGTTTCTGTCTGTCATCACGTTTGTCTCTGTCTGTCTGTCTGTCTGTCCGTCTGTCTCCCTCCATATGTCTGTCTGTCTGTCTGTCTGTCTGTCTGACTGACTGACTGTCTTTGTCTGTAAGCTCCACTGTGCGTTTGTATTTTTGTTTTATTTAATTTCAAAATGGTGCTTTGATTTTAGTCATCCTACGATTTGACATAAATCTCACATCGTACTGTAATCCTAGATTTTTTCACTACTATAAAATTTTGTGATATTATTATAGTATTCAGCTAGTTCTTAAAGACTAATTGTTACTAATTACGAGACTGGTACATTGTCTTCATGCACAATTTAGTCACTTTTTATTTTTATTTTTTTGTTTTCTAGCGGAATTAGCAAAAATTAATATTTAGTAAGTATTTCCAGGTTTGCAGTATTTGTTTGATCTTGTACACTAGATCAAGGACCTAAATTAATTTATTTGTTTTCGTGTTCGTGTCATAAACTATTTTGAACAACTTATCGTAGTATTCCCCGAATTTAAAAGTTTTAAACTTGATTTTGTTCAAAACCATTGTAATTCAAAATCAAGAAGAAAAAACAGACGTCACTCTGCGAACGTTATAGAGGTAAAGGTTACAATGGCCGCCAAATTTACAAATTCCAGAATACAACATTGCCGCCAAACATCAAAGAAAATAAAAAGATTCTTTAAAACAAAATGGTGGACCCTCATTCTTTTTAGATAAAAAACACGAGGAACGAGATTTCATTTGGCAATGATTTTTTGGAGATTTGGATACCTCTGCATGCAATTTAGCTGGCGGGGAGCATTCTTCCTAAAAATTTCAATGAAGACATTGAAACGGTGCACCAGTCCATGACGTACTGATGAATAAATTAAACATGGTCACCATTCAAAATATCTCAAGGACACGACACGGGAAACTGCTTTTGAAAGAGAATCATCTTTTGTTTCATTTACGGTTTGCATTTAAGTCGAACATAGTGCCATTATCGAAATATTTCCGCACCATTGACTAACGGCTAGCATAATTGGTGCAACAACCTGTGGTGTTTGAAGAAGTATGATAGTTTACTTTCGTGCAGTGTGACGTTAAACACCATGTGCTCAGTTTTGCCTTGTACAACATGCAACAATAAAAAAATCTCAAGTGATAACAAACAATTGCCCAAACAACCAATTTCACAGCTTGATGGGTAAAAACGTTCTACATTCTTGAAGTTCAGTCCCACCAGATTCTTCAGTTTTTGAAACCACTGACTATAACTAACCAAACAAGATACAGAGAATTTTTATGGAACATTTCCTGTCATTCTGCCTGGTCCTATCAACAAGCCTCGCTTTTTGATTTTGACAATAATTTCGAAAAATGTTACTTATTGATGTACAGAATGCCTCAATTGGGACGATTGTTTACCAGTATTTGGAACCTAATAATGTGTCGAGTAATAAAATGGAAATCCTATCTGGCAACATGGTAAGGATGATATATAAATATACAAAACATTCACAAAAGAAGGTTTTACAACCGATTTCAGTTTTCTAGGGAGCCTCTGATCAGAACATTGTTTTATCAGTCACAAGGTGGACAATTAAAACTGGCTTTGGAGGTGCCGCGAAATCCTTTCCTCGTCACATAACAATATTCTCTTCCTAGTAGGATTAAATGTATGTGAATATATATTACACTTCACTCCACCTGTTTAATACTACAGACTCGAGCACCGTGTGCACGTGTTTAGTGTGAGTATTAGTGTATACTGTATTCCGCTATGTGCTTGGACCATGTTTGTCGGAGTAAATTGATGATGGGGAGAGGGAGTCAATTTTTTGGCACCCTCACAGCCAGTTCTCTATTACTGATAAAATGATGTACCAGCTGCGTGCCTACGTATACCATCCCCGTTACAGGGTATATTTTTCCATAGCCCTGGTGCATGGTTGTGAAAAATATGCCTCTTGCATTGATGTGGAATACTGTCTTTGTACCACGACTGCTTTGCACATCCCAATACCACAACTGTGTACTGCACACCTGGCACACAGTTGTGCACATACATGTAACAGTGGAATAATACCCTGTAGCAACCGTTTTGTTTATATCTGACTAGCATTGCTAACATATACCTGGTACATGGTTGGGAGAAATACCTATGTTACAGCTATGCTAGCAAAGCTGGTCCATGACTGTGGGAAAAAGCTCTTGTATATGGATGTTGTTAAAACCTGTGCTGTACATCTAATTTTCACATCCATGTTACATTGATACGTTGGCATAGACTGTCGACAGTCGTTCGTGCCTTTTTTGCGACGTTTCATCTAAAACAAAGGCGTCGTCTCGCTCCGTAACATTGGATACTAATGCATGGATACTAACTGGATAGGAAACGTGAGTGCCGAAGGCACGAACCTCCGGCACTCCATGTTCAATCAGTACGCTGTTGTTATTGTATTGCTCCGGGACGGAGAGAGGCGACAACTTTAATTTTAGATAAAACGTAGCAAAAAAGGCACGAACGACTGTTGTTGGCATACCAGTTACACATCTCTCAAATCTAGGTATGTTATTGTACACAGAGCTTGTACAGATATGCGCACAACCCTGTCCTAGGTATGTGGATGTTAAGGTTCCCTGTGTCCACCCACCCACCCATCCATCCATCTACCCGCCCGTCTGTCTGTCTGTCTGTCTGTCTGTCTGTCTGTCTGTCTGTCTGTCTGTCTGTCTGTCTGTCTGTCTGTCTGTCTGTCTGTGTCTTTCTGTCTGTCTGTCTGTCTGTGTCTGTCTGTCTGTCTGTCTGTCTGTCTGTCTGTCTGTCTGTCTGTCACCAGTGTCATCACTCTGATGCTTAATGTCTCTTAATTTCCATAGAACAAACGGTTCGCTGTGGATCAAACAAAGTCATTGATATCATTAGCTGGTTACCTAGACTTTGACCTGGAGAAGGAATACTGGTTGTCTATAGGATGGAACAGTGTAAGGTTACTTACACCAAATCTTTCTGTAAGACAAATTGTCATTCTCGGACAGATATACGGGTAGAGTCCCAATTACTTCAAAACATTTACAATTGTCGTTATCTCCTCTATTTTACATATTTAAGCTTGCACTAGTTAGTATCAATAAATAAATATTTATGTAACTCTAATTTTCGTCGGTTAAATACCAAAGTCAACGAAGATAACTAATAAGGAATATATTTCAGGCAGATATCAATATTTTGGAAATCATACATACAGGCAAACAGGCCTACTTAACTAGCTACCTGCCTGCCTGCCTACTTAGCTACCTGCCTATCTACCTACCCACCCAACTACCCACGTACGTACGTACGTACGTACGTACGTACGGACATACATACATACATACATACATACATACATACATACATACATACATACATGTACATACACGCATACATACATACATACATACATACATACATACATACATACATACATACATATACATACATACATACATACATACATACATACATACATACATATATACATACTTGACATTGAATTGATATTTTAACTTCTCAAGGAGCATAACAGCACAACACCATTAGGAAAACTACATGTAACTGTAGTAGATGTCATTGATTGGCCTCCAGTCTACAATGAATCCTGTGTATTCGACAAAATGATTCAAGATATGCCAGACGTAGAGCCATATTATGTAAGTGAAATACATTTGTGCATATGTATGTATGTATGTATGTATGTATGTATGTATGTATGTATGTATGTATGTATGTATGTATGTATGTATGTATGTATGTGTGTGTGTGTGTGTGTGTGTGTATGTATGTATGTATGTATGTATGTATGTAATTATGTAAGTATGTATGTATGTATGTGTGTGTGTATGTATGTATGTATGTATGTATGTATGTATGTATGTATGTATGTATGTATGTATGTATGTATGTACGTACGTACGTATTTATGTATGTATGTATGTATGTACTCTATCACTCTATCTTCTTTGGTATTGTGAAACTCATATATTTATTTTACATTTACAATGCGGCATAGTACATTGAACTGTGAACTTGACACTCCAGTGCTCTCCCCTACGCGCATTCTACCCCACTCGTTATAAGTGTCATACATCGACCACCATGATTTCAGTCGCAAGTTTGTTTCAAAATTATTCAAATGAGGGTGAACACCACAACACCGCATGTAACTCTAGTGATCCGTCATTGTTTTTATAAAATCCAGTAGGACAGTCTTGGCGTAAAGTCTAGTTTTATTCTTAATAAAAAAATTGACATGAAATATGTTGTATTAACACTATCTGTGGAGACATAAATAAAAATATCATAGCATAAATATTGGGTTAGATGCGAAATCGATGCAATGATACATCATCACTCCGCTATATTTCGTACATCTTATCCTTGCCCTCTGGCATATAACCCAATATCAAGGCAATAATTATAATAACAATAATCACCTTTTCCTTCGTTAGCCTTTCCCTTTTGTTCTGGAATCTTACAACATGAAACAATCAATGAATCAGCAACCAAGAGACACAACCTGGCACTACAGACGATCAAATTTGCGAATAATGAATTCCTTCTGTGAGTATAACTGACAAACACATACTTCATCCTACGATACAATCAGAACTTGCGCCGTGGTGGTAGGAGGTAGGAGAGCAAAGTGTGTTTTTGTATGTATGTACGTATGTATGTATGTATGTATGTATGTATGTATGTATGTATGTATGTATGTATGTATGTATGTATGAATGTATGTATGTATGTATGTATGTATGTATGTATGTACATGTATATGTATGTATGTATGTATGTATGTATGTATGTACTGACCTGATGGTACAAAGTGAAAGCAGGTCAGACATTTTGGAAACCCTTTGAGTTGAGTATTTATGATGTCATCTAGAGATATTAAGGCAGACACAAGAAAGACACATTCTCTAATATTTTCTAATATTATTTCAGGTCATCTAGATATCATTGCTTATACACGTGAAGACGTCGTGGCATTGTTTCCATACACAGAATTTCATTGTCAGCGGGACAATGCATTTTTGTTCCAGAAAGAAAACATCAACCTTTATAAGGTAGGATTTTTTTATTAGCAAATATAATGAAAATGTTTGAATTTAAGGTACTATGCACCTCGAAAATGACGGTCTTAAACTGTTTTTTTTTTTAATACTATGTCCAAAAAACCTATTCTCAGTTAAAATCAAGAAAAATACCAGGCGTCACTAAATAGTGGTCAAAATGTTATTATAAGGGTATATATAGAATTTAGGAAATTGCTCCATAGGTCAATATTTACGTTATATTAACTGCATTTATACTGACTAGTACAAAGATACAAAATTACATGTAGTAAAATGACAGGATGAATTAAGCAATAAGTAATGACTAACAATAAAAATAATAATTATTATATGATATGTTATCGTTTCTTCTATTCGTCTTCGAAATATAATCTTCTAAACTAAACTCCAGGCTTGTAGTTGAATTGTGCTATTGGCATTACCCATAATTCAATGGCATTACCCATAATTCATGCCTATAATGGCGGTAATAGTTTTGCATTCAAACCTAGGATTACATTAGAATTTCAATTAGCAACAACTCAGACCCACCCACCCCAGCCCCACCCTATCCACTTAGATACGTACCATCATGACATTTACATCTTACATGGCCTAACGTGCACCCTCGTCGCTGTTCCCATATAATCGCCATGCGATGCTTCTAACATCATCTGAGTGAATCAAAAACGCTAGTCAAAAGAATTTGCGTCCGTTTTCTGGCATATGATTCATGAAGAAACATCTTGAAAACACAATTCTAGGTATGAATTGTGAATAGCCCAAATCAACTACAACACTCTAGTCGAGTGGTCCTCAAGCTTTGAGGTAAATAAATCCTATTTTTGTTCCCAGTAAAGTGAACACTTTTTTTGTAATTTCTCGTTATCAAAAGGAACTTAAAGATGTGCCTAGACAAGATAGATTTCCTGGAAATTGCTTTCAGCCATTTGAAACGCTTCTGCACATGTACACCACACTTGATGAGAATGTTGTCAACAAGAAAATGACTTGTACAGTAAAACTACTACCGGGTTATGAATCTGCTAATATCACTGGTATTGATAATTTCAAAATCTACTTAGGTGACCACATGACATTCCATTTCCTTACGGCTCTAAACTATATTGGTAAGTGATTTACCTATAATATTAGTATGACATCACACACACACACACACACACACACACACACACACACACACACACACACACATATATATATACATACATACATACATACATACATACATACATACATACATACAGTTTCATTCTTTTTTCGCTAAGTAGAGTGCTCAATCACCTTGGGGAACATTTCATACATAACCAGATTTAAACTGAATGCCTCCCGTAAGGGAATCACTAATTATGCAAATACCTCATTAAACTAAAAAAAAAAACTATGGTAACAGGCTTTGTTTTTTGGACAAGCATGCTTTCTTAGGTTAATGTATGTAAGAGTGTATGATACTGCTTAATTATTGAATATCGTTTATATTTCAAAATACTCATTAAAGGAAAAAGTTGTAGCAACAAACTTCATAGGACAGGTGCGTATTATTATGGTTGATGTACGTATCATATTATACGAAATTTGAAGCTTGCATTTTTAAAATACAACCTACTTACCTAAAATCATTAATTATGCAAATTTGTCATTAAAACTATGCTATATAAAAGATTTTATAGAACATATCCGCTTTGTTATGGTTAACGTATGTACTAAATTGTATTGAAATTGAGTATGCAGTCTTAAGATATAGCCTAATTACCGAAAATCATTAATTATGCAAATTATTCATTAACATTGTAAGGTACATCAATTAACTTTATAGGACATACACAATTTGTTATGGATAATGTATGCACTGAATTGTATTGAAATTGAAGTATGCACTCGTAAGATATAGCCGAATTACCAGGAATCACGAATTATGCAAATTATTCATTAACACAGAAAGGTACACCAACAAGCTTTGCAGGACATATGTGATTGTTATGGTTAACGTGTGTACTGAATTATATTGGAATTGAAGTATGTATTCTTAAGATATAGCCTAATTACCGAAAATCATTAATTATGCAAATTATTCATTAACACTGTACAGTGCATCAACAAACTTGATAGGACATATGTGTTTTCTTATGGTTAACGTATGTACTAAATTATGTTGAAGTATGTATTCTTAAGATGTAGCCTAATAACCAAAAATAATTAATTATGCAAATTATTCATTAAAGTTGTAAGATACATCAACGAATTTTATAGGACAAATGTATGTCGGTATGTTTAATGAATATACTAAATTATATTGAAATTGAAGTATGCAGTCTTAAGATATTGCGTAATTAGTTGATTTCATTAATATGCAAATTTCTCTAATTAAACATTAACATATCTGGCTCAAAACCTAATCAGGTCTAGCTATTTCCCTAAAAATTATATATCCCAAATTTGATTACAATTGAGCCAGCCGATTTTTAGAAAATGATGACACAGACAGACAGACAGACAGACAGACACACATACACACATTCCCCTTTTAATACCTCCCGTACCCTTACGGGAGGTAAAAATGAAAGAAGACGAGTATGTTATTACATTATGGATTTACACTACGGACCATTTCACCAGAAGGCTCATCAGATATTGTCTTTATGTACAGTGCTAAGGTGTGTTTGCAGTCAAATAGGTCATTAACGCTGTGTGTACACAAAAATGTATGTAAACAAAGGTTACGAATTATCAAGTAAGAACTCGTTAGCATGCCTGCATTTACTGATTAGTTCATTTCTGCTGTTCAAGGTGGTTGACTTATATAAATAAAATATTTTTCCCAGAGACATAGTTGGCATCGTTTGGTAACATTAGAGTATGAGAATGAGCATGAAAACTGACCAATACATACGGTCGAATTGTAGAGCCAAACTTACGCGAAATATTAGGAGAACAAGAGGTTAATTTGCTATTTCGTTATTTGATGGGCGATAATGCAATATTATAGCGTAAAGTTACGGGGAATGACAGAAAATCTTTAGTCAGTGGTTACGATGCCTATAGACTCTATGCTCTACAATTCTGGCCCTCACTTCCGGTTCTAAAACAGCGCCCCTAGTGGCCAAACAATCATATCTTTTATCTTTTCGGGGCTTCTTCGATAACCGGAATACGGCGTATTGATTTTTGTTGTCTTTTAGGTGCTAAATGTATTTATTGAGCGCAGTGTCCTTCTTCCTGTGATCAAGTTTAAATGAAGACTTGTGGTTGTTCCATCTGCTTTTGAATTCTGTGTTATACGACTTGGCCCTATCGTAACTAAAAATTCATGACTGGACATACAAAAATACAAATGCATACCTATTATGTGCATATATAATATATATTATAGACATTAAATACATTATATTTTTGCACACTCACCCAAATAAATAAATAAATATTTATATGTAGGTTGTCCTGATGGAAAATACGGTGGTAGATGTCAATATGATTGTATTTGTGAAAATGGAGCAACCTGTCATGTCTTCAATGGTGCATGTAAATGTCCACCAGGTTGGAGAGGTGTAGCATGTGATATAGGTGAGCAGCTTGGTATGTCAATGAATTATAAATAGGGACTACTTCCTGCGTTGTCAAAGTTGCGCAAATCATCGCCAGTTGCCAAAAAATGTTCAATGTGCCAATAGCAAATTATGAGAGCATATAATATTCAATAAGATGCCCGTGTCCGTGTTTTGCAGTATGTATGTGTGTGTCCGTGTGTATCCACATACTGTGTTTTACACACACACACACACACACACACACACACACTTACACTTGATGTAAATGGTCTTTCTAAGAAATTCAACAAGAAATACAACGTTTTGATGTTCCATAACTGTAGTCCAAGTGCTAATGATTTATAATGTTTTTATGCAGCATTTCCCAGTGTTAAAATATCCCCATCTGGTACTATCGAAGCTAAGATTGGCGATTTCTTCACTTTTACCTGTATTTTTCACCACCTTGTTGAATTTAACATCCACAACTCAACATGGATGCGAAACGAACAATTAATACAGTCTGAAGAGAATAACATGAACGTGGGCATGTTCACTTTTAGCTATGAAAGGTGAGATGTTCCGTCTCTTGCACACAATGAGTGACGTCATACTAAACATCGATATTACAATTCCAGTTACAGTGGAATCTTTAACAGAGTGCAGTTTCAATGATCAAACATGTTTGAGAAGAGATACTTTCAATCAAGTAACATTGACAATAGTTCAGAGAGGTAACCTCTGCCTAAATAGTGGAAATTATGAACTGTGATGGGTGGGTGAACAGCTGTTTACTATAAATATTGAGCGTGAAATTCAAATGACACAGCTCAATATTATACTGTGCATGTTGTTGTATAACTAATACCAATTGAACTAATGCTATTTACACTGTATCTAATTTCTGTTGATGTAATACTCCATTGAATGTGGCTCTTATCGAACATGTTTGTTCGTTGAAACTGAATGCAATTATAAATCCCCCTGTACAAGTACTAGGACAAGTAGTATAGGTTGTCATTGGCTGAGCGTTTACATGACTGGTTCGAGCCCTAGTGAGAGTTAGATTAAATTTGCCACTCTGTAAACCTAAGGATAGTGTCTTCCCCCGCTAATTTACGTGCTAACACAGCCTGAATGAGGGACGGATGTACAACGTCATTGGACTCATTGATTGAAAGAGTTGTATTAACTGCATGTAATGAGTCTCCCACGAATTCATGTTGTCTACTTAGAGTCACACAGTTCATAATTGAGATAAAGGTTTTATTTTAAAAAGGGCATCCTGTATAGATAATTGAAACTGATTAAATATTATCATATAAACATATAAAAAGTGATATTTTGACAATATTTTGGCATCGATTTCATATTCTGTAGTACAAGTATCCACCTAAATATATTTATCGTACGAGATCAACTTGCTGGACGATATCAATGTGTGGTGACAGATATGAATGGAGAACAATACAGAGATGAAATAACTATTAAAGTGACGGGTAAGTGCTATTCGACAAAGTGATGATGTTTACGAACGTTAACTGCGGAATGAATGAATGAATGAATGAATGAATGAATGAATCTAAACTCAACATAATTATTTTGTTATCACCAAGTGAACCATTTTCTTTGAGGGTTGTACAAGTTAGTACGCCCTCCCAATGATTAAACTGATTGGCTGTCATCAACAGCTCACTGCCATTAGGTGCCTTGTTTTGTTTACTAGTTTTAATCATGACAATGTCATCACTATCTCAATTCTTTGACACTTCAATATCCACTAAATCTCACCGGCTTGTGATTTTGAATTCCGAAGCTGTACCAACATCTTTTATTACATCAATACAACATCCAACTACTTTGAAGTTAATTTTGATGGCGAAGGCAGACATGTTGGAAAAATAGTTGACAAGGATATGTCAAACGAAACTATGATTGGTCAATGTTTGCTGGATTCTGACATCTTGTACGGTTTAGGGGGCGTATCAATATATACAAATTGCAAAGAAAATATATCATGTAAAATGATATGAAATCAGATTCCATCCTTTGTTTACTCAAGATGACATACTGGAAAAGAAACAAATGGACATAGACATCATGATTTATGTTTTCCAATCCTTGGCCTAGGATGAACAATTTTATATCGCCAAATTTCAAAGTTTAATGTATTCACTAAACATTTAAAATATGTGGCATGGGAGTCATCTGATATACTCTTTAATGACATTACTTGCATTATTGTGCAGTTTCAACTCCATTAGGCAAAAAAGATAATTGTTTCTGGTCAGCGCGCGCATCATTTAAATACCCTTGCTTCTTTTTTTTGTGTGTGATTGTCCGGCCCATGCAGTCTGCAGATCCTTGGGAAAAACATAAAAATAGCCTTCCCTACAACAGTGAAGACAACTGCAGAGTCAATCATGAACAAGCAAATAACATCTACCCTACACACACACACACACACACACACACACTTGCTCTTGCTCTGAGCGACAGGTTTGTTGGGAATTTAAAAAAACAATCGCGTCATCGCACCATATTAGACAAACTGTCCTGAGCACAAACTATACTTTTTTGCCATATCCGGTTTTCAATAACATGTCCGGAACGTTAGAAAATTCCATATTTTGGCCATATTATGCCCTAATTTCATTTCAGGACTATATCTTTTCGCCAGTTATACACTTCTCATCACTTTAATAACTATAATTCGTATCGGTCATTTGTCAAAAGGAGATGGTCACATTTTACAAACCTGTTCTTGGGGAGGGTCATATTTTGCATTACAATGTTTGGGGGAGGGTCACATTTTACAATCCGTAGTTTTGTGACCAAATTGAAGATTCAATTATTGTCAATTTGTTTTGTGTGTTTTGAGATGTAAAAGTGAGGTGAGCATTCAACATTTATTTTTACGAGTACTTTACATTCCAAAATACAAAAATAAAAATACATATATTGTAAAAAAAATTGTTTAATAAAACGATGCATTTTGTTGGGTGTACCATTTCACCTTACCACTCACACTGTCCGTGAATGTTGTTAAACTATGACGATGATGGTAGCAGTGACGATGACGACGACGACGACGACGACGATGATGATAATGATGATGATGATGATGATGATGATTTAGTTTTGCATGTCATGATTTAGTTTTGAATGTCATAGAGAACACGAACAGTGATACATGTACTGACTCAAGTAGTACCAGTGAGTCAGATTAGAGTGGCACTGATAATGGCAATACTGAAGGTGAAGGTTATGATGATGACAATGATATCAGGGAACTTTTACAAGTGACCAGATCAGGCAGAGTATGCACAACATGGAAAGCACTTTTTAGATACTAACTAGGTTTTGTATGACTATAAGATAAAGGTCTTTTACTGTTTGTCACTTTATATGTACAAATATTGCTTTCTAATACAGAGTCAAAATCATTTAATTTGTATGTATATGGCATATAATGGGAATATTGATAAACGTTCAGTATATGCAAGTGTCATGGGGAGGGTCGTGTTTTACAAAATGGGACAAAGGGGAAGACCCATGTATGATTCCCCCCCCCCCCCCTAGTGAATCTTCGTAGAGTTTTATCACAGGATCTACCTCCTGGGTGCAGTGATCAAAAGTAACACCACTATCAAATATTCATATTCTATTTCATCATAGGCTGTGCTGATAACCATTGGGGTATTAAATGTGATAGAATTTGTGACTGTCAAAATGGCGGTAATTGTACCAGGTCGTCAGGGTGTGTATGTCAACATGGTTGGAGTGGACGGAATTGTACAATAGGTGAGATATTATAGTTATCTACTTACAGTAGATAAGTTTTAACGGGTTATTTTTATTATTCGTGCTGGCGTTACAATAGTGTTTTTTAATCCAAAGCCCAGGTGTTACACAACTGGAAACTGTTCCCCTTCATCATGACGCTGTAATCGGTAGCGCCCATATTGGATTTCTCACGTCTGTTGACATAATCATGCAAATTGTGGTGTTCCCAGATAATCTCAAACAAACTCACATGGAATGAAATAAAAAATATCGATATATCGCTATTCTTTGGTCTACCTTCATCAGGATAAGAAGTACAGCTTAAATTTGCTCTAGGGAGTGATAGGCATTTCACCATCCCGTTTACAAGTCAAAGTCATCGCAAGCAACTATCAGAAATCAAATATGGTCGCCAATGCTGGGCGATATACTTATGGGTATTGATGCCTGAGAGAGAGAGAGAGAGAGAGAGAGAGAGAGAGAGAGAGAGAGAGAGAGAGAGAGAGAGAGAGAGAGAGAGAGAGAGAGAGAGAGAGAGAGAGAGAGAGAGAGAGAGAGAGAGAGAGAGAGAGAGAGAGAGAGAGAGAGAGAGAGAGAGAGAGAGAGAGAGGCAGTATTCTCAAATGATTCACCAGCCTATTTGAAGTCTCTAGTCACCATCAATATTCCTTCTAGAAATCTACGATCAGCTAGTGATACTACCAGACTGTCTGTTGACAGAGTTAGAAATTCATATGGATATAGACTCCTTTCAACCACTGGTGCCAAATAATCTGCCCTTGACCATGAAAAACCATAGTCATGGTAGATTTAAAAAAGATCTAAAAACAATACTGTTCAATGAATATTACAATTAATGTTTATGCATGTTGATTTGTGATCAGATTTTGTCTCCATAGAGTCTTATTTTATTTTAAAGAACACCAGTAAGTCCTTTATTTTAATATACATTGTCAGTTTTTAGAATCCTTTTATTACTTTTTTTTAAAACTGTTGTCAGGCGCATAGAAACGTATTGTGAATTTGCGCGGATAAATGAATAAATTATTATTATTATTATATAGAGAGAGAGAGCGAGCGAGCGAGAGAGAGAGAGAGAGAGAGAGAGAGAGAGAGAGAGAGAGAGAGAGAGAGAGATGCATTTTTTTATTTCAGTGTAATATTATAAATTTCCAGATATTCTACCGCCAATATTTGTGACATGTCCGAGAAATATATCGCAGATAGTGGATACAGACGTCACGTCTATCCCAGTGATATGGCCATTACCGGAAGCAATTGACAACTCTCATGATGTAAATGTGACCTCAAACTTTGACCCTGGAGATGAATTCACAATTGATACACACCAAGTTGTTTACACAGCTAATGACGTAAACAAGAACAGTGCAGAATGTACATTTACTGTATTTCTTGAAAGGAAGTCTACAATAGGTCTTACAGTTATCATTTCATCATTAATTACTACACTTGTCCTTATACTGGTCGTTATTGGTCTTATCATCGTATGTTTTCGTCAGAGAAGACAGATTTTACTCAAATATACCCTTATAACTGGAAAGTTTGATGATGAATCAAAACAGGGTAAGTTTGAAACTACTGAACAAAAAAATAAAATAAAGCCTCCCACCCCCTCCGGATTTATTTAGTACATGTATTCGTATAAAGTGCATTCTCGCAAACCAGAGAAGTTATTTCTTCTGCGACACTGCGAAATAAAGGCTTGTGTGTCTTGGACGGTGCCGTAAAAGAGGCTGTGGTTTCATGATAAATCGTTGCAAAACTGTATCATAGTTTTAGAACACATTATTCATAACATCATACATGCCTGATCTTTTTAGAAGGGAGTGATAGCTCTGAACTGAGCCTACCTTGTGGATCTGTGTCTTCTCTAATCGGGTCATATACTGTTATATGTTGTTAATCAACTTTTTAATTTCCTCAATGTTGATGTTGCCTTATTTCTGGATCAGAGCTTGTTTAAGGTTCTGGACATTGTTAGGTGGTGGCTGCCTGCTGCTGACTTTCCTGTTAAGCTTGTCCAACACATGCTCTGAAGGATTACAATCAGGGCTTTTGGCCTTTCGTTGAGCCATACATGCGCACATACGTCTAATAAGCCTGTGGAGCCTGACAGAGTCCATTTCCTTCCAGAATGATGATGTTACTCTTTTATACTTAAGTTTTTTTTTTAAATTAATCAGTTTCACCACAATTTATGCGTATACATGTACTATATATACGAGTCCGGAAATGCGTGTTTGCATGTGTGTGTTAGAGGAGAGGGGGCTTCAATGTTTTGTTCTGTATGAATAGCTAGTTTGAAATTTGACAACAGTAATCAAGTATCTTACGGCTTTGCTTTCCATTATAGAAACAGTTTTACGACTTTCAAGCCATAAAATGTAAAAAAAAAAAAAAAATACTAACGCCATACCAACTCACTAAGCAACATTCTGTAGCCATTGCCAAATAATACCTTATACAATATCCTATTATTTTATGTTCAACAGAGAAGAAGTGGGATGCTTTTGTAGCTTGTAAAGGTAACACAGAGGAGGAAACCTTCGTTTATCAAACATTGATACCAAAACTTGAAGGGGAAGATGGATATGCATTGAATGTACATCATAAGAACTTTTTACCTGGTGAAGGTATATATACGGTTTATATTTTCGTCTATTCCGTGCTATGCTTCATCTGTGACAATAATTATAAGAATACAGGTCAGCATACCCTTGCCTCGTTAATATTTATGGTCGTTGAATTACTGTGCGAAGTTAACGATTTCAATTAAAGGGAACTCAGAAGGGTTTATAATTCTGCTTTGATTTATGATATGGTTAAGTGCGTTTTCCTTTGACATTTGCTTCTTTCAGTGGGTAGCAGACAAAGACTTGTATTCATGTGCATGGGGCAGGGTTCTCCAACTTTAGCTCGATTGTGTGATTTCTAAATCTAGAGGCTATCCGTGGCTGCGAATCCTTTCTCACTATCCATGGTTTTGGATTACTTCTCACATCTACACAGTCATTAACATCAAGTCTCTGTTATTCAATCACAGAATTTAGCCCAATGGCAAGTTAGTGTTTAGTGGGTAGTTAAGTAATGTCCATATATGGTAGTTAAGTAATGTCCATATATGGTAGTTAAGTAAATTAATGTCCATATATGGTACATCTGTTAGATAAGGACGCTACTTAGTCACCTTAAATTTGTAAAAATGCTCAAACTTCTATCTAGAGATTTTATATTACTATCTCATCATTTAGCTCTTTTTCAATTTTTGTGTACATTTAGCGATTTGTACCAACATTATGGATGCTATTACCAAGAGTAGACGTACCATACTGGTCATGTCACCTAGTTTTGTACGAAGTGGTTGGTGTATCTACGAATTGGAACAAGCTTACCATGAAATGATTGGCTACCGACATAAACTAATACCAATCATGTTTGAAGACATCACTGACATGCCGGACTTACCACCCATTCTACAGACCATACTGAAAACTATTTCATATATTGAGTGGCCTAAAAACGGAACTCGGAAAGACCAAAATAAGTTTTGGAAGAGATTGATAAAAGTGATGCCAACGAAACGAAAGAGGGCGCCAAATCCATGTGTGAAGTATCTGCCTTTTGTTGCAAATGAAGAAGCACAAATACAAATAGATACTGCCTGTGTATAGAAATAATTGATAAAAGAATCTTTTATTTCTGGGAATCCTAACTTCTTAATCTGATCTGGGAATTGTTTACTAGTGTTATTAATCCAATTCAGTTGTTTACTAGTGTTATTAATCCAATTCAGTTGTTTACTTGTGTTATTAATCCAATTCACTTGTTTACTAGTGTTATTAATGCAATTCAGTTGTTTACTAGTATTATTATTCCAATTCAGTTGTTTACTAGTGATATTAATGCAATTCAGTTGTTTACTAGTGTTATTATTCCAATTCAGTTGTTTACTAGTGTTATTAATGCAATTCAGTTGTTTACTAGTGTTATTAATCCAATTCAGTTGTTTACTAGTATTATTAATGCAATTCAGTTGTTTACTAATGTTATTAATCCAATTCAGTTGTTTACTAGTGTTATTAATCCAATTCAGTTGTTTACTAGTGTTATTAATCCAATTCACTTGTTTACTAGTATTATTATTCCAATTCACTTGTTTACTAGTGTTATTAATGCAATTCAGTTGTTTACTTGTGTTATTAATGCAATTCAGTTGTTTACTAGTGTTATTATTCCAATTCAGTTGTTTACTAGTGTTATTATTCCAATTCAGTTGTTTACCAGTGTTATTATTCCAATTCAGTTGTTTACTAATGTTATTAATGCAATTCAGTTGTTTACTAGTATTATTAATGCAATTCAGTTGTTTACTAGTGTTATTAATCCAATTCAGTTGTTTACTAGTGTTATTAATCCAATTCAGTTGCTTACTAGTGTTATTATTCCAATTCAGTTGTTTACTAGTGTTATTAATGCAATTCAGTTGTTTACTTGTGTTATTAATGCAATTCAGTTGTTTACTAGTGTTATTATTCCAATTCAGTTGTTTACTAGTATTATTATTCCAATTCAGTTGTTTACTAGTATTATTATTCCAATTCAGTTGTTTACTAGTGTTATTAATGCAATTCAGTTGTTTACTAGTGTTATTAATCCAATTCAGTTGTTTACTAGTGATATTAATCCAATTCAGTTGTTTACTAGTGTTATTATTCCAATTCAGTTGTTTACTAGTGATATTTTTCCAATTCAGTTGTTTACTAGTGTTATTAATGCAATTCAGTTGTTTACTAGTGTTATTAATCCAATTCAGCTGTTTACTAGTATTATTATTCCAATTCAGTTGTTTACTAGTGATATTAATGCAATTCAGTTGTTTACTAGTGTTATTATTCCAATTCAGTTGTTTACTAGTGATATTAATGCAATTCAGTTGTTTACTAGTGATATTAATCCAATTCAGTTGTTTACTAGTGTTATTATTCCAATTCAGTTGTTTACTAGTGATATTAATGCAATTCAGTTGTTTACTAGTGTTATTAATGCAATTCAGTTGTTTACTAGTGTTATTAATCCAATTCAGCTGTTTACTAGTATTATTATTCCAATTCAGTTGTTTACTAGTGATATTAATGCAATTCAGTTGTTTACTAGTGTTATTATTCCAATTCAGTTGTTTACTAGTGATATTAATGCAATTCAGTTGTTTACTAGTGATATTAATCCAATTCAGTTGTTTACTAGTGTTATTAATCCAATTCAGTTGTTTACTAGTGATATTAATCCAATTCAGTTGTTTACTAGTGTTATTAATGTAATTCAGTTGTTTACTAGTGTTATTAATGCAATTCAGTTGTTTACTAGTGATATTAATCCAATTCAGTTGTTTACTAGTGTTATTATTCCAATTCAGTTGTTTACTAGTATTATTATTATTCCAATTCAGTTGTTTACTAGTATTATTATTCCAATTCAGTTGTTTACTAGTGTTATTAATGCAATTCAGTTGTTTACTAGTGTTATTAATCCAATTCAGTTGTTTACTAGTGATATTAATCCAATTCAGTTGTTTACTAGTGTTATTATTCCAATTCAGTTGTTTACTAGTATTATTATTATTCCAATTCAGTTGTTTACTAGTATTATTATTCCAATTCAGTTGTTTACTAGTGTTATTAATGCAATTCAGTTGTTTACTAGTGTTATTATTCCAATTCAGTTGTTTACTAGTGATATTAATCCAATTCAGTTGTTTACTAGTGTTATTAATGCAATTCAGTTGTTTACTAGTGTTATTAATCCAATTCAGTTGTTTACTAGTGTTATTAATCCAATTCAGTTGTTTACTAGTGTTATTATTCCAATTCAGTTGTTTACTAGTGATATTGTCCAATTCAGTTGTTTACTAGTGTTATTAATGCAATTCAGTTGTTTACTAGTGTTATTAATCCAATTCAGCTGTTTACTAGTATTATTATTCCAATTCAGTTGTTTACTAGTGACATTAATGCAATTCAGTTGTTTACTAGTGTTATTAATGCAATTCACTTGTTTACTAGTGTTATTAATGCAATTCAGTTGTTTACTAGTGATATTAATCCAATTCAGTTGTTTACTAGTATTATTATTCCAATTCAGTTGTTTACTAGTGATATTAATGCAATTCAGTTGTTTACTAGTGTTATTAATGCAATTCACTTGTTTACTAGTGTTATTAATGCAATTCAGTTGTTTACTAGTGATATTAATGCAATTCAGTTGTTTACTAGTGTTATTATTCCAATTCAGTTGTTTACTAGTGATATTAATGCAATTCAGTTGTTTACTAGTGATATTAATGCAATTCAGTTGTTTACTAGTGTTATTAATGTTATTCAGTTGTTTACTAGTGATATTAATGCAATTAAGTTTTTTACTAGTGTTATCAATGCAATTCAGTTGTTTACTAGTGTTATTAATGCAATTCAGTTGTTTACTAGTGTTATTATTCCAATTCAGTTTTTTACTAGTGATATTAATCCAATTCAGTTGTTTACTAGTGTTATTAATGCGATTTAGTTGTTTACTAGTGTTATTAAAGCAATTCAGTTGTTTACTAGTGTTATTAATCCAATTCACTTGTTTACTAGTGTTATTAGTCCAATTCAGTTGTTTACTAGTGTTATTAATCCAATTCAGTTGTTTACTAGTATTATTAATGCAATTCAGTTGTTTACTAGTGTTATTAATCCAATTCAGTTGTTTACTAGTGTTATTAATGTTATTCACTTGTTTACTAGTGATATTAATCCAATTCAGTTGTTTACTAGTGTTATTAATCCAATTCAGTTGTTTACTAGTACTATTAATGCAATTCAGTTGTTTACTAGTGTTATTAATCCAATTCAGTTGTTTACTAGTATTATTATTCCAATTCACTTGTTTACTAGTATTATTAATGCAATTCAGTTGTTTACTGGTGATATTAATGCAATTCAGTTGTTTACTAGTGTTATTAATCCAATTCAGTTGTTTACTAGTGTTATTAATCCAATTCAGTTGTTTACTAGTGTTATTAATGCAATTCAGTTATTTACTAGTGATATTAATGCAATTCAGTTGTTTACTAGTGTTATTAATGCAATTCAGTTGTTTACTAGTGTTATTAATGCAATTCACTTGTTTACTAGTATTATTAATGCAATTCAGTTGTTTACTAGTGATATTAATGCAATTCAGTTGTTTACTAGTGTTATTAATCCAATTCAGTTGTTTACTAGTGTTATTAATCCAATTCAGTTGTTTACTAGTGTTATTAATGCAATTCAGTTGTTTACTAGTGATATTAATGCAATTCAGTTGTTTACTAGTGTTATTAATGCAATTCAGTTGTTTACTAGTATTATTAATGCAATTCAGTTGTTTACTAGTGTTATTAATCCAATTCAGTTGTTTACTAGTGTTATTAATCCAATTCAGTTGTTTACTAGTGTTATTAATGCAATTCAGTTGTTTACTAGTGATATTATTCCAATTCAGTTGTTTACTAGTGTTATTAATCCAATTCAGTTGTTTACTAGTGTTATTAATGCAATTCAGTTGTTTACTAGTGATATTATTCCAATTCAGTTGTTTACTAGTGTTATTAATGCAATTCAGTTGTTTACTAGTGATATTAATCCAATTCAGTTGTTTACTAGTGATATTAATGCAATTCAGTTGTTTACTATTGTTATTAATCCAATTCAGTTGCTTACTAGTGTTATTAATGCAATTCAGTTGTTTACTAGTATTATTAATGCAATTCAGTTGTTTACTAGTATTATTATTCCAATTCAGTTGTTTACTAGTGTTATTATTCCAATTCACTTGTTTACTAGTGTTATTAATCCAATTCAGTTGTTTACTAGTGTTATTATTCCAATTCACTTGTTTACTAGTATTATTATTCCAATTCACTTGTTTACTAGTGATATTAATCTAATTCAGTTGTTTACTAGTGTTATTAATGGAATTCACTTGTTTACTAGTGTTATTAATCTAATTCAGTTGTTTACTAGTATTATTATTCCAATTCAGTTGTTTACTAGTGTTATTAATGCAATTCAGTTGTTTACTAGTGATATTAATGCAATTCAGTTGTTTACTAGTGTTATTAATCTAATTCAGTTGTTTACTAGTGTTATTAATCTAATTCACTTGTTTACTAGTGTTATTAATCCAATTCAGTTGTTTACTAGTGTTATTAATCCAATTCAGTTGTTTACTAGTGTTATTAATCGAATTCAGTTGTTTACTAGTATTATTATTCCAATTCAGTTGTTTACTAGTGATATTATTCCAATTCAGTTGTTTACTAGTGTTATTAATGCAATTCAGTTGTTTACTAGTGATATTAATGCAATTCAGTTGTTTACTAGTGTTATTAATGCAATTCAGTTGTTTACTAGTATTATTAATGCAATTCAGTTGTTTACTAGTGTTATTAATCCAATTCAGTTGTTTACTAGTGTTATTAATCCAATTCAGTTGTTTACTAGTGTTATTAATGCAATTCAGTTGTTTACTAGTGATATTAATGCAATTCAGTTGTTTACTAGTGTTATTAATCCAATTCAGTTGTTTACTAGTGCTATTAATCCAATTCAGTTGTTTACTAGTGTTATTAATCCAATTCAGTTGCTTACTAGTGTTATTATTCCAATTCAGTTGTTTACTAGTGTTATTAATCCAATTCAGTTGCTTACTAGTGTTATTAATCCAATTCAGTTGTTTACTAGTGTTATTAATGCAATTCAGTTGTTTACTAGTGTTATTAATGCAATTCAGTTGTTTACTAGTATTATTAATGCAATTCAGTTGTTTACTAGTATTATTATTCCAATTCAGTTGTTTACTAGTGTTATTATTCCAATTCACTTGTTTACTAGTGTTATTAATCCAATTCAGTTGTTTACTAGTGTTATTATTCCAATTCACTTGTTTACTAGTATTATTATTCCAATTCAGTTGTTTACTAGTGATATTAATCTAATTCAGTTGTTTACTAGTGTTATTAATGGAATTCACTTGTTTACTAGTGTTATTAATCTAATTCAGTTGTTTACTAGTGTTATTAATCCAATTCAGTTGTTTACTAGTGTTATTAATCCAATTCAGTTGTTTACTAGTGTTATTAATCCAATTCAGTTGTTTACTAGTGTTATTAATCTAATTCAGTTGTTTACTAGTGTTATTAATCCAATTCAGTTGTTTACTAGTGTTATTAATCCAATTCAGTTGTTTACTAGTATTATTATTCCAATTCAGTTGTTTACTAGTGTTATTAATGCAATTCAGTTGTTTACTAGTGATATTAATGCAATTCAGTTGTTTACTAGTGTTATTAATCCAATTCAGTTGTTTACTAGTGTTATTAATCTAATTCAGTTGTTTACTAGTGTTATTAATCCAATTCAGTTGTTTACTAGTGTTATTAATCCAATTCAGTTGTTTACTAGTATTATTATTCCAATTCAGTTGTTTACTAGTGTTATTAATGCAATTCAGTTGTTTACTAGTGATATTAATCCAATTCAGCTGTTTACTAGTATTATTATTCCAATTCAGTTGTTTACTAGTGATATTAATGTAATTCACTTGTTTACTAGTGACATTAATCCAATTCAGTTGTTTACTAGAGTTATTAATCTAATTCAGTTGTTTACTAGTGTTATTAATCCAATTCAGTTGTTTACTAGTATTATTAATCCAATTCAGTTGTTTACTAGTATTATTATTCCAATTCAGTTGTTTACTAGTGATATTAATGCAATTCAGTTGTTTACTAGTATTATTAATCCAATTCAGTTGTTTACTAGTATTATTATTCCAATTCAGTTGTTTACTAGTGATATTAATGCAATTCAGTTGTTTACTATTGTTATTAATGCAATTCAGTTGTTTACTAGTGTTATTAATGCAATTCACTTGTTTACTAGTATTATTAATTCAATTCAGTTGTTTACTAGTATTATTAATGCAATTCAGTTGTTTACTAGTGATATTAATGCAATTCAGTTGTTTACTAGTGTTATTAATGCAATTCACTTGTTTACTAGTGATATTATTCCAATTCACTTGTTTACTAGTGATATTAATCCAATTCAGTTGTTTACTAGTATTATTAATGCAATTCAGTTGTTTACTAGTGATATTAATGCAATTCAGTTGTTTACTAGTGTTATTAATCCAATTCACTTGTTTACTAGTGCTATTAATCCAATTCAGTTGTTTACTAGTGTTATTAATGCAATTCACTTGTTTACTAGTGATATTAATGCAATTCAGTTGTTTACTAGTGTTATTAATTCAATTCAGTTGTTTACTAGTGTTATTAATCCAATTCACTTGTTTACTAGTGATATTATTCCAATTCAGTTGTTTACTAGTGATATTAATGCAATTCAGTTGTTTACTAGTGATATTAATGCAATTCAGTTGTTTACTAGTGTTATTAATCCAATTCACTTGTTTACTAGTGATATTAATCCAATTCAGTTGTTTACTAGTGATATTAATGTAATTCACTTGTTTACTAGTGACATTAATCCAATTCAGTTGTTTACTAGAGTTATTAATCTAATTCAGTTGTTTACTAGTGTTATTAATCCAATTCAGTTGTTTACTAGTATTATTAATCCAATTCAGTTGTTTACTAGTGATATTAATGCAATTCAGTTGTTTACTAGTGATATTAATGCAATTCAGTTGTTTACTATTGTTATTAATGCAATTCAGTTGTTTACTAGTATTATTAATTCAATTCAGTTGTTTACTAGTATTATTAATGCAATTCAGTTGTTTACTAGTGATATTAATCCAATTCAGTTGTTTACTAGTGTTATTATTCCAATTCAGCTGTTTACTAGTGATATTATTTCAATTCACTTGTTTACTAGTGATATTAATCCAATTCAGTTGTTTACTAGTATTATTAATGCAATTCAGTTGTTTACTAGTGATATTAATGCAATTCAGTTGTTTACTAGTGTTATTAATCCAATTCACTTGTTTACTAGTGCTATTAATCCAATTCAGTTGTTTACTAGTGTTATTAATGCAATTCACTTGTTTACTAGTGATATTATTCCAATTCACTTGTTTACTAGTGATATTATTCCAATTCAGTTGTTTACTAGTGATATTAATGCAATTCAGTTGTTTACTAGTGATATTAATGCAATTCAGTTGTTTACTAGTGTTATTAATCCAATTCACTTGTTTACTAGTGATATTAATCCAATTCAGTTGTTTACTAGTATTATTAATCTAATTCAGTTGTTTACTAGTGTTATTAATCCAATTCACTTGTTTACTAGTGATATTAATCCAATTCAGTTGTTTACTAGTGTTATTAATCCAATTCAGCTGTTTACTAGTGTTATTAATCCAATTCACTTGTTTACTAGTGATATTAATGCAATTCAGTTGTTTACTAGTGTTATTAATGTAATTCAGTTGTTTACTAGTGTTATTAATGCAATTCAGTTGTTTACTAGTGATATTAATCCAATTGAGTTGTTTACTAGTATTATTATTCCAATTCAGTTGTTTACTAGTGTTATTAATCCAATCCAGTTGTTTACTAGTGTTATTATTCCAATTCAGCTGTTTACTAGTGATATTAATCCAATTCAGCTGTTTACTAGTGTTTTTATTTCAATTCAGTTGTTTACTAATATTATTAATCCAATCCAGTTGTTTACTAGTGTTATTAATGCAATTCAGTTGTTTACTAGTGTTATTATTCCAATTCAGCTGTTTACTAGTGATATTAATCCAATTCAGCTGTTTACTAGTGTTATTATTTCAATTCAGTTGTTTACTAGTATTATTAATCCAATCTAGTTGTTTACTAGTGTTATTAATCCAATTCAGTTGTTTACTAGTGTTATTAATCCAATTCAGTTGTTTACTAGTGTTATTACTGCAATTCACTTGTTTACTAGTATTATTATTCCAATTCAGTTGTTTACTAGTGTTATTAATCCAATTCAGTTGTTTACTAGTGTTATTAATGCAATTCAGTTGTTTACTAGTGTTATTAATCCATTTCAGTTGTTTACTAGTGTTATTACTGCAATTCACTTGTTTACTAGTGTTATTAATCCAATTCAGTTGCTTACTAGTGTTATTAATCCAATTCACTTGTTTACTAGTGTTATTAATCCAATTCAGTTGTTTACTAGTGATATTAATCCAATCCAGTTGTTTACTCTAGTGTACATATGCAGGCCATCTCAGCTTTCCAGGGCTTCACTTTATTTTAGAACCTGACCAATTATACATAACTGTGTAAATCAAAGGACAATAAAGAGCAAAACTATTTTAATTGTAAAATAAAATATTTAGTATATTATGGTTAGTTTATTTCCTTTGCAATAAGTAGAACTGCCAATAGATTTGAAAAAAGTGAGAAATATTACAGTTTTCAAACAACAAAGAAAGAGTACGAGAGATTGAAAGGTAAAAGACAAATAAGATAAGATGGAAGTAGAGTAGTTAGAACTGCAGCAACAAGTTTAGATTGGAATTAGATCTAGTGACGATTAGAGTCAAGATCATATTGATATACAATAAGCTGGTTCCTACTTGTCTCCAGTGGCTAATTAGATATTAGACCATATACTGTTTTGATTTGGAAGCCCAGGGAGTATTTTCCCCATTTCAGATGAGAAATACGAAGACGATAAAATAGTTACAGAGGCCATATAGAGGGCCGGTCAGTTTTTACTGGCTGACTGGGTGAGTCGCGGCGGGTGTATTGGCGTACAATTTTGAAGAAAAAAAACAATAAGATTGGGAGGTGTCATTTGGGAAAAGAGCATTTGAGGTGGGGAGATGAGACACTTTGGGAAACAAGCATATCAGTATGTTTGACATTTTGGTGCTGCAGCGAAATTACTCCTAAACAATTGTAATATGCGAAATACCTAAGGTTACTTTCCATCTCTGTATGTATGCATTTAATATTATGCAGATTTATAATTTCATTTCTAACAACGAATAAGATACTCTATTCGTAACATTTTGAAATATTTCACATATTCCTGTCACATCAAACGATGAAAGTGCAAGTATGATTGCATATAGTTGTTCAGTGAAACTAGGACGTAGGCAGGACCCTAGGGACGTTACAACCAGAACTAAGACCCTTAGGTCATCCTTTCATTCCAACGAAAATAAGAAATCTTTTCATGATGTAAACGTGACATACCATAAATTCAATGAATCACAGATCTGATGCTTACTCAGGTCACTATTATACGATCGATCCAAAGGTCGAGTGAATCACTCTTCCCAAATGGTTATTACCTATCGGTTGTGATGTGAATCCTGAAATGACTATCCAGAACCCAAATACGTGCCTTTAATTGATCTTTCTTGCAAACCTAGTTCATCTATAAGTATTAAACATTACACTAGGGAAATATTCACCTAGCATGGAAGTCTTATCTGGGATTTCCCTTGATTGTAGAAAGAATACATATTATCTGTCCGTATTCGGCACTAGTAAACTATTTCCTATTACTGTTTCCCTCGCCTCGGGAAGTAATTGCTAAATTCATACATCCCTCGTGGTAATAGATGTCTCATAGCCAGGCAATGTTAACGTGTATATTAAGGATAATCAGTAAGTTTTCAAGTATTTGATTCTGTTCTTATTTATGAAAACAGTGCAAGACACATATACCTTATGGTAATCAACTTGGTATCATACTATTTCTGTGCTGTGATACCGTCAGGTTTCCATAACAGTAACTTCGTGAACAGACACTGATCAATCCAATCGATAAGATTAGTAAACAGAACATCTGGTGTGTTGCCATGTACATAATTTATCTTATAAGCTATTTAAAACAAAAATGTTGCTATTGCGTCATACGTTATCAATATGTATTTCAGACTACATCCCTTTGATATTGAAACTACATTATTATGCAACACAGTACACAGGTACAAAAATGCGAAAAGACAGTTGTAACAACAGACACATTATATGAACACGCACACACACACAAACACACACTAACACACAAACACGCGCGCACGCACATCTGCTTGTCTATTGCTACTTACCTATGGACCTACCCACAAATACCTGCTTACAAACCTACCTAGCCCTATACATACATACATACATACATACATACATACAGACAGACAGACAGACAGACAGACAGACAGACAGACAGACAGACATACATACATACATACATACATACATACATACATACATTTGTATAATTTAATAATGATAATAAAACCTTTCCAAACACACGATTTATGAGAGTCAACTTGTTCATGTTGGTATACACTTTTCATGTTGGTATATACTTATTAGTACTAATTCGTATTTATAGACACATTCAGTACCAGCAAAACCGTAAACGTTTTGTTATCACTAATATGATCACAGCGCATTGTGGATATCCTTTCCTTCAGTGACTGTGATGATAACGTTGTAACACATCATCATTTATTATTTCGGATTATGAAGTGTTTTGATAAGAGTTCCAGCAGATAAACTGTTGACCTGTACTCAGTCAAGTCGAACCAAAGGACATTCCTTAAAACTTGCCAAATCAACGGTTTAATTGGACGTCAGGAAGTATCTCATTGAATGACTTACCCGAATATGTTATTGAAGCCAAGACTGTGTGTGACTTTAAAATTAGACTTGATCAGTATAAAAACAAACAAAAAGGGATTATCTAAGCCTTTGAGGCTTCCTTCCCTGCTTTGCCGTAGTGTTTTCCATGGCAATCATAGTAAATCATAGTAAATCATGTGATGTCTTGAACATCGAATATATACACCTACAAGTACGAGTGTGCTTGTTAGTCACTAAGGGGATACAAGCTTGACTAGCTTTGCTATTTCTTGATCCCTTTTGCCATTTATTCTGTATGTGTATCTTTTTAAGAATAATTTTTATTATTATTATATTGGTAAATAAACTTATTATTATTATGTTGTAATCATACCTGTATTGTGATCATCTCCAATATTGATAGAAATTGAAGGTGTCTTTAGAATTACAGCTATATGGCACAACTCTGTGTAGATAACTATAGCAGAAAGGATGTTTGTTTCATTTTCCTTTACAATCATGTCACCATCAAGAATTGAAATTAATCTGGATGACCTTTACTTGTAATATTTTGCATGTCACGGTGTATATACGTCACCAACTCCATTTGACAGACACTACGGTACATGCTCTCTGTCGAAACAACATGAAAAGTCAGTTTGCTGTCCAGCTATGCCTTGTTCTATTTTATCTTATCAACACTTTCATTATTTACAGTAATTCACTTAACTTTAATCTAATCTTACTATTATAATTATATAAGTAGTTCATTAAAAACATCTCAACATTATTCATAATAATAGTAATAATAATAATAATAATATTAAAATAAGCATATAATATATATTATAAAGTACACAATAGTATAATATACTACAATATATAGTATAATATGATATAATATAATATAATATAACATAATATAATGTAATGTAATGTAATGTAATGTAATGTTATGTAATATAATATAATATATTGTAATATAATTTCTATGGCTTTCAACAAACAAACTTCGTTCGTTTAGGACAAACCCCCTCCCCTCCCCCAAAACGAATGTTCACAAGTGCCTTTCACCTTTATATACGATGTAAGCATTATGAAAAATGAAATGTTCACATCACTACAATGCTAAACACATTAATGAAAACAATAGTCGTTGGAGAGAAACAGAGCACTGTCAGACTAGATCATTTTGGAAGTAAATTTTACAGTGTGTAATCAACTTTAATATCAACGTCTTATAAATTAGTAGTAAGTACAGAACCTGTCATCACTGAAGGAGTGAACGTTTTCGAAATTTGCTTCAAAGTGCGAAAATGAAATTCAGCAATCCATTGACGCCTGATTCCCACCCACCCAAACGAACGAAGTTGGAATTCGTTTCTCGAGCTTGTGCGATCGCCCCTAATATATTGTTATATGGAGTTTGATGCGAAAAGTTGCAGCTGTCATGAACAGAAAATTCTTTCTATATAACTTGTCGTCTGTTGCTATTTACTAAATTCACCTAATATGAATCTCTTTTGTGACAGGAATATCATTCGTTAAGGATTGTTGGTGTCTATTGTTTGTCCTTGGTATGAATGATTTGGCGACAGTTGCACTTGTGTACGTGGCCTTTGAATATTGGAATCAATTACACAGGATTCTGTATTACTGTATGTTTTAAATGACAAACAGGGACACCGCATAGATGAATAGAAAGGCAAATAGTTATTAGATGAAAGCCATACAGTACTAAGTGTGCTATAAAAACATTCATTATCCATTCATGTATATATTTAACATTGAACGTCACTTATTGAAGAGGACTTTAATTGGGCCATCAATAACTTTAGCTTGGCCATTCATGAGTGGAAAATACATTTATTATTAAGTACATGTCATAAATAAATGTATCATATCTACTACAAACGCACATGCGCTCGCAAATACATACATACATACATACATACATACATACATACATACATACATACATACATACATACATATAAATACACAAACAAACAATAAACACATGGAATTTTGAAACCGCAGATCCCACGGTTTTGAAAAACAAAATGTTTCTTAATAATTCAAACAGTTACTTATTCAGTAAACGTGAAATTGGAAATGTTTGATGAAGCATAACTGGCAAATAGTTATTAGATGAAAGCCATACAGTATATTAAGTGTGCTATAAATACATTCCTTATCCATTTATTATATATTTAACATTGAACGTCACTTATTGAAGAGGACTTTAATTGGGCCATCAATAACTTTAGCTTGGCCATTCATGAGTGGAAAATACATTATTAAGTACATGTCATAAATAAATGTATCATGTCTACTACAAACGCACATGCGCACGCAAATACATACATACATACATACATACATACATACATACATACATATCTACATACATACCCCGGCCACATATACACACATATAAATACACAAACAAACAATAAACACATGGAATTTTGAAACCACGGATCCCACGGTTTTGAAAAACAAAATGTTTCTTAATTCAAAGTTACTTATTCAGTAAACGTAAAGTAAATTGGAAATGTTTGATGAAGCATAACATCACTGGACCGGTATCTCAACACTGCAAGCTCTATATCAATATTACAGGGAAACAAAATTCGACTTATTATCTTTAATAGATGATATTATCTAGCAATTGAGTTTATTAGGTATGATCAGCGGCTGAATCAGGCATGCTTTGATTTATTTATATCTGAAGTTGTGTTCATTTGTTACTGTTGATCGAACATCATTCCGACTAACTGAAACATTGTGCTGTATCAAAACTGATACTTTATCTATTTTCATCCCCTGAAACGTTATTTTCTTCTGTCCAATTGATAAGCTTGCAGTAAATTCAAGTCTGAAATATCGGTGTAGGTTAAACGCTAATGGTGTATGTATTTGCTTTGTCGTTTGATTTACACATCTGCCACCATCTCTAGAAATTATGCATCGCAAAATTCAAGCATCTAAGCTTATATACAGAAATACACAACTCAACGTAAGTCTCAATGGAATACAGCAATACACTGTACGTTATTCTCTGCGACAGAGTCAAAAAAGAGCTTGTAAATTTGCACAAAACATGTAAGAAAACAGGTTGTATATGTATATTAATCGTAGACATACCAAATTCATATTTTCGACTTTTAATTTCTTGGTTTTCAAATCTGTGCACTTGTCATTTTAAAAGAGGAAAATCGATTGATCAGCCTAATTTTTCTTTAACTGCAAAATAGATTCAGATGATTGGTGAAAATTGCAAAACTATGTAATGTTGTTGAAAGAAACTATCTGGCAACACATTCCCTTTTGAAAATTCTTATTTCTGTTAGAAAAAAAATGTCAAAGTATATGCCATGTCTTAACGTATGGATAACTGATGTCGTGTCTAAGGAATAAAAGGTTAAATGTACATTTATTGATTGATAGCTTCCTGCGTTTATGTATCGTAAACAGTTGACCCTAAAACTGAATTGATCCTTCCAGCCATTTTTTTCTATTAGACTTGTCAACATTTGTCAAACTCTACAAAATATATGCCCGTGGGTACCGGAAACCCCAGTGCATATACTCTGTACAACTGGATTGCAATTTCATTTCCGGCAATATTTCTAAACATGTATCTGTTAACTTAAGGAATATATATTTGTCACAATCAATTACATATGAGATTGATTGATCATTCGACGTGAATGAACTATCTTAACCTCCTAGTTGGATATGTAAAATATACTATCTGAGTTACATAGGAATATGACACTGTGCTATATTACTGCCTCAATGTGGATGTTTGTGATTGCTGGTGTAAAAGTAAAATTTGCACACTGTATAACAAGTGATAAAGTTATAACAACTAATATAAGTTACAACTAACAAGTTATAACAACTGACATGATTTGTAAGGAGAAAACTAATCTATATTAAGCTACTGAATCAGTGTAATCGGTTTTCAAAATTATGCAATAATCGGCTGAAATGTTCCAAACAAATCTTAATCTGTATTAAAATAGTTATGCTACTGATACAATACTATCCTAGGTAATTACACCACTGGTTAGACAACATATAGCGTATCGACAGAAGGTAAAGTAGCTACTGTAAATCTATGCAGATATCATTATAGTTGCTTAAACGTCGTCCATCAGGCCATTTGAAATATGTTTTCAATTGTGTAGCATGCTTTCTTCAAATACTGCCAGCGATTATGCTAGAACGAATGAAATCACTATACCATTGTGGATTTTGAATTTTTAACAAATACGATGTCTATATGACGTAATCAACGAATATACATAATCATGAAATATTGATACTTTATCTCTTAATGTTATAAGATACACCAACCTGGTTCGTTGAACATTTCACATGCTGTAAAATATTTATTTTTTTTCGATAGAAAGAGATACATTCAAATATGTTTTGTCTACATTTACAACTGAATGTATATCACAATAAATTAATTCAAACGGGTTCAATTATGATATAATCATACATTAAACCCACTTACATCGACAACTTTGCTAATTCCTAAGGCCATTTTCAGATTGCCCTGCTTTGAATGTCCTATCTCATTATTCAGTTTCAAAACTGTTTTCAATGTGCCATGGATTTAGTAGATACATTGATAATCAAATTAACCACCACCTGTAATACTTCAATGTAGGTGTGAATATTATCAGATTTAAAAGTCCGTATATTGAGATTGCATCAAATTTAACCTTGAAAGGTATCAGGTGGTCTCAATTCAGTCGTAATTCTCAAGTTGTATATATGTATCAAGAGACTTGATCGTATTTTCACTTTAAATATTTGATCTCGCCGCTTTGACTACATGGGCATACATTGGTGTGTAAGGGTGATTTTGTTAAAAATAATGCTTTACAGCAAAAAGTGTGATTTTCTTATTTAAAATTGTCAACTGCTACCAGACTTTAAAGATCATACTATAAATGAACATTATCCGTTTTGCATAACACTGACCAAATGTTATGGTGTAGTGATTTAAACGTTCAATACAGGTAGAGAAATTAAATTAAAATACGCTGCCGCGAAGGATTTTGATTAAAAAATTTGGTCGCTAGATTCTTTGGATATCGTTACCATATATATACTTATCGTATATCATTCTGAAAAGAAAATAATTTGCGAAATTGATGACACGTGTACAAAATGGCAATAACATTCATAAAACATGATAACCTGCCACATTCATCCCAACAGAACAAAGACTAACTGCACAGCCAACAAAGAAAATAAAAGCGATTTGACAATGAATGAGATGACCTTTTGTTAAAATCCCAATCAATGAGTACTGAAGGTGTGTACTGTATTTCCATATATAACGCATGGATTTGCATTATCGTCGGAAAATGTTTGACTATAATTGTATGTCATTCGTATAATTTATCAAAGATAATTTCGCAATGGCTGATGTTACCATGGCAATGCATTGCAGTAATAAAAACTTTCATCACTTCGTAGTCAAAGCGTAGCTGAATAAAGTGGTAATATTCGAAACATAGTCTCAAAAGCACACACGCTCATACAAACATATATGGAATTAGAAAAGATACCATAATGCATCTGCATGATACACTGTATATGTACATACCGAATATTAAACAAATACATTACAATGCTAAAGTTCTTAGATGGAAACAGTTAAACATATTTCTATTAATTAAATGTGATTAAATGTGTAAATTCAATGACATATTTTGATTACGTTTACGGTATACTATTGATTTAGATATGTTTTTAAAATTATTCAATCTCTGAATTCATAAGTACAAAAGGGAAATGTACATTGATCTATTGATGTAATAAAAGCTATATTATTACTTGATTAATATTTACGATATTTGAAATACTTTATTTATTTGTTTTGTAAACAGCTGCAACTGTGTTCAATGATGGAATGAATTGGTCACTGCAATTTAGTTTTTTGGAGAACATAATATTAATAAGGCAAAGGTCGTTGATCTGAAGAACAATATAAAATCATTCAAAACTTAAAATTCAATATGTATGCACGAGTATATTGTCGTAATTTCATCGGTTTGTAAATACATGAGCACAGGCGTTGTAGGCAATGACATTACAAGCATACTTAAATCAATACATTGTTGATGAGAAGACCATAATGTTCAATTCAGTGGGTCACAACGTTTCATCAGGATAATTTCAATGTTTCTTTCTTTGTCGTCTGTCCGCAAATTATTACACGAAGTCGATTAGGCCTAAGGCTGCTGATTGATGAATTATCCATACAGAACGTATAATATCCATAGACCTTAACTTAAATGTAATGTACTTGTGTAGGACATTTATTACAAGACGTCATTATGATACATATCTTTGTTTGAGCAAAAGATGTATCCATAGTACACAGATATTGATATTAAAACTCAAACTTAAGCACTGCAGTCATGGGGAAGTATCATTATTTATTTTTGGGTTTTTGCTGTTGTTGTTTTTTGCCAAATTTATTTCATAAAATTTCATATTTCAGACGACCTTAGAGTAAAAGGTTTGGAATAATGTTTTTCTTTTCATTCATAATTCAAACAAATATTTCTTACCAACCGTAATTGTATACACTTGGCAATTGGGTTTTAAATCAGGCTGAATAGCAGAATAATGAAATCTGAGAAATGCACTCGTGTCAAATTATAAAACATTGACGGTTTTATAACCACTAATTCTTTCTCGGTTGAATGTACACTTTATATTACCTCCAGACATACTACACGATTACATGAGCCAGTAACTGAATCCGTTCGGTGAAACATATCAAGATTTACAAAATGAGTATATAACACATAATATTAATTCAGCAAAGTGATTTCACTGTGTACTACAGTTGTTTATAATGTCATCAGGTTGTAGAGTACATTGAATATTTCGACTGTCTCTAAATGGTGTAGGCTATCTGTAAAAGATGTTAACTAAGAAGTAGAGTGGTTACGAAAATGTCATAAAACATCGTCAAGATCTCAGAGAGACTTGAATTGCATTTAATCTCATTTGTGACTATATCCTTTCCTTTATGTACACTATGATCAGTTGACTGCTTTGCTTAAAAATCAATTACACGCAACATTGAAAGAGCTACAAGCACTGACCTGGCTTTACAATTAAGAACATTAGTTTACACCTGATTTGACTACATTAAACTGGAAGATTAGTAAATAAATGTAAGGTATTATGACAACTTTAAAGACAGGAAAAGTAAACAGCATCAATTAAATTAAAAGATACCAAAAAAGTATGAAGATACATGAAAATATATGCAAAACTAAATGGTTTATTATCCTAAGATGTACATTTGACTAACATACCCGAGTTGAGTATTTCCTAGGATGTAATTGTCTACATACAATACAGGGTTTCTATGCTAACAAGAAACACATATACTAGTAAACGAACTGTGAGTCAAAGTATATACGAATGTGTACAATAAAATGTGCAAGAGTCTTGGACCAGACTGATCAGAGAGTGTGATTGATATACAAATTCGTGGCACACATATTATTATTTGAACTTCTAGTAATGGAACAGAAAATCTATGGTATTAGATTTACTTAATATATTACAGTCACTATTCTCTATTGCAGCACAGCGGAAGTAATGGTGTTAATATCTCAATGCCGGAATAGTGTTACGGAAGCTTTTCATATAATAATGAGGTAATTTATGATATCATCAGCTAAATTTAAATACGTTTGGATAAATATCCTAATCTAAATAAATAAATTTCAAATTATGTTGAAACATTCTCATGATTTTAGTTAGGATTCAAATAAATAGACCAGGACCATTTCAGGATTAATATTCAAATTTACAACAGTTATTACTTTAGTAATATATGAGTACAATATCAATGGATTCTAGCACCACAGCAGGCTTTTTCAAGATATTCGAATTGAATTGACTGTAACGTTACCTTAAAGATTATAAAGAATTAAAGAATACTCACGAAGCAAACGCAAGTACATTACATAATCTCTAGACTGGATTAAAAAATGAAAGGGGGGAATAGAGTGAATAAACTGACTCAGTCTATTGTAATGCAAAATGTAATACAAAGAATGGCATCAGCTCGTATTGGCATTGCCCTATGTGGTAATTTCATAAGGTTCGAACCATGGGATTTAGTGAATGGTGTAATAGTTGAAACATCCATGCCCTATTAATTGGACTACCGTCATCCAGCATTAATCTATTGCAGAGAGCTCAAAACTCTGCTGCGCGGCTAATTGCACAAGTGAAGAAACATGAACACATTTCTCCGATTCTGATGAAATTCCACTGGCTCCCTGTAATATATAGAATCAAATTCAAGATTTTACTTCTTACCTACAAAGCTTTGAACGGCACCGTACCTGACTACCTCACTACACTCATCGAACTTAATAAACCAACCAGATCTCTCCGCTCAAGTGACAAAGTTTCTCTTAAAACTCCACGAACAAGACTCAGATTCTATGGTGATCGTTCTTTCTCATATGCCGCTGCTACCTTGTGGAATGATCTTCCAAGTCATATTCGTTCAGCATCAAGTACTGAAATTTTCAAATCTAGGCTAAAGACCTACTTTTTTGAGAGAGCATATTTAAGTGACACTTTGTAAAGCGCCAGTGAACATTTTAAATGGATACCAGGCGCTATATAAATCTGTTATCATATCATATCATATCATATCCAAGCTTTCTTTTCTGTTTCGCCATTGGTTAGTACATTATCAATTAGCTGGAAATGTTGATACATTTCATATGACATATATTCAAGACTTAAGATTTTGTGCAGCAAAAGTCTTTGAGTTTACGATCATTCTTCATTGAACATCTTAATACAAGGTAATACCATAGAAAAATATATACCGGTATTGTACATAATCGTTTTCTACTTAAAAGAAAACAGTGTGATTTGATGTTGATATGCAATGTTAGATCAGAACAGAATTTTCGAAATCCAAAGGCATTAAAAGATTAACAAACATTACCTATAGATTTAACAGCAACTCATTTGTTTATATTCTAACCAATAATAACGCTAATCGCAACGATAATCCTCTTTGAAATATGCTAGTTACCACTTAATATCTATAACTTGTGTTTCGTGACTAACAACATTCATGGGAAATATTTATCCACTCGCCAAGACATCACGGGGACGATAAGAGCCTGTGTCTTCATCTGCATGGTTATCTCACACTCTGTTCTCAATCCTATTATATTATGTCTTTCTCAGCGATAAATGCACAGTAAGTGAAGCCACTCTTGCGATGTGAGAGAATATCATTGACAGGGTTGTCGGTGGCCAAGTGGTTAAACCACTTGCCTCTTACCACTGCGGTCGAGGTTCGAACCCCATTCAGGGTTCGATTAAATTTACCACGCTGTAAGTAAGAAGAGTGTCGTTCAGTTTGACTCTACCGAACAACGCAGGTTTTCCCCGGGTACTCCGGTTTCCTCCTGCATTAACACTGAACCCATGAGGGATGGTCCTCACTGGACTTCTTGGGTGACAAGTATTTAAAGGTGCCTGTAAATGGGCTTTATGCCCGTTGGTTTACCTGAATAAATAAATAAATAAAAAATATACAAATTTTTCGTTAATGACAATAATGCTTGGAAGCCTGAATGGTTTGTTTTTGTTCGAACTCAAAGAAGTTAAATTGACTCATTTTACAGATTCCCAAATTTAAGCTGCAGAACATATTGATTTGTGTTTATTGTAAATATAATGTGCACATACGTTGAGAGATTAAGACACAGTCTGTAATAAAGGAGGACCGTAATTCAGGTAAAACGGACATTTATAATAACCTTAGGTTCTGGAGAGTCATGTCATGGCTTACATCACCTATGAAATGACTCGCCAGGACCAAAATCCACCAAAAAAGTCCTCGTTTACTTCCTTGAGTGCCTTTCTCCTTTGTAGGTGTACACAATGAAATCATGTCTTAATCAATTCGTAATATATCAGGTGTGGTAAAGACAAAGTAAAACACGACTTCAACTTTGTTGTTACTTTCCTTCTGGGAATAAGAACTTTCTCCCAACAGCAAAAACGAGAGATCGACATTTTGAAGAGAGAAATAATGACCGTAAAATGTATCAATAGTACTTCAGAATGTGAACTACATACTGTTTTAGCTAAAGGGGATATGTGATCGATTAAGAATTTCCTTGAAATCAAGACAGTGAGCGGCAATAATCACTTCCTGAATGGTTTGTCAAAGGCCGGGTATAAGCTATCCTGTGGCAAATTTGTTTAGGTACTTTATTTTCAACAAGCTATTCATGTCTCGTGAAGAGGTTCAAATGTTATAACCTCTGGAGTCAATGCTTAATAATAAATAGCATAAATGGGATCCGGGAGCTTCACCATTTGTTTAAATTTAAATTAGCTATTTCTTTCTCCCTTTTTCAATATATATTCAAAACGTTTACCTTAATTATCTTTATGTGACATGTGATGTTTTTTAAACCACACATCGATTAACATGTTTCTTCTTCCTTACTTTGAGTGACGTACGCATATTAGCTAAAGTATTCTAAGTCTGAAAGCACAGTGTAGAGAAAGGACAACAATGATATCATCAATACTGTAACCGCCGTAAAGATATATAATAAAAATTGAAGGTATCATCAAATGTTTTATATTAATAATACATGTCACAACATGTTCGGCGTAGGGAGATGTTTATTAAATCTCATTTTTTTGGTATTATGATTACATGAAATTTCCGCGGGAATATGAATTTGGGGAATATGAATTTTTATGAAAGTTCTGCTTCTTAATGCTTGCTTTCACCGGACGCTTGTGAACTCTTGGAATGACGAGAGGTGAATAAAATCACACCTTGGTAACTTTAATACTCAGCTTTTAAAATTTGCAAACGAAGTCCTACTGCACTTGACATGTGTTCAGTCATTTTTTCTGTGATATGTTAAGGGCAACCTCTGGTGACAGCATTATACCCTATTCTCTTTGCTTTGGCAAGTACAAGATCATGTTTTCCTTTCATTTTCAAAGATGATAGAAATATTGTTAGTAAAGACGGAATGATGTTATAATGTTGTTAATGACAATCTCTAGAGTAAACGAAGTATGAAATTAAAAAGCTATTTACAACTAGAATTCTGCATTTCCTACATTAATAGTGAGCCATGTTAATGGCTATGAGATATTGTTCTTAAATTCCGAAATATGAAACCTGTTTCAATATGCGGATACATTCTGTCATCCAATGGCTTCTAAATGTCAGAAGAATTGTACCTAAAAGGCAATCTATTCTCCATTTAGAGAAATTAAATTGCAGAAAATTACACTAATGTATATATTCAAATTGATTTCTCCCTTTATATATCCTAGCAACATATTATAGTAAATTGATTAATAGTCATGTTTGTCACGGATAAATTATTACTATTTGAAATGTCAAGTAGTTAATGTCTCGTTAATGAATGAATTTAAAATGTTTTCTGCTTCTTTGAAATGTGTTATGGAAAAGATTTTTAGTTTATTTGTTACGAAATGTTTCGCTAATGAAATTGTAGAGGGGACACGTGCTGGCTTTTGCCATAATTTAATTTTTGTAACTGATGTACGTGTTCCTTAGACACTGTACAAGACAAAGTATCGGATATATTTGGTCAACATATTTGTGACTTGTACGGGTGTTGAGAATATATAATGTCGGTACGTTTGTTGTGATGTTTAATTGGTTTCTGTCCGTGTAACTAAATTCCAGACTGAGCAGAGAAGAATCGAAAGCTTAATGTATACTCGGGCCTAGGGAACCTTGCACATCCGTGCAACATTCAAGGTTGTGCACATAGCTTTACCACCTCGGTGGCGCCAAAGTGGCTGTACCAGTTATGTGTACAATATGGCTCATGGTTACGACATATGGTTCCTATATTCAGACATATGCAATCTGTTTCATTATGCGGATACATTCATTTTGTCATCCAATGGCTTCTAAATGTCAGAAGAATTGTACCCAAAAGGAAACCTATTCTCCATTTAGAGAAATTAAATTGCTGAAATTTACACTAATGTATCTATTCCAATTGATTTCTCCTTTTATATCTTAGCAACATGTTGTAGTAAATTGCTTAACTGCACTATATTCAGATGAACACAGAGCTTAGGAAAAGGGAACAGCGACCTCGAAAAGCTAACTTTCTTCGATGGAAACAGTTAAACATGTTTCTATTAAATGTGATTAATTGAGTAAATTCAATTACATGTTTTGATTACTTGTACGGTGCATTATTGACTTAGATATGTTTTAAAAATTATGCAATCCTCGAATCGATAAGTACAAACGATACTTGAAATACAAATTTATTTAACTGTTTTGATTATATCTTTCTTGATATTGTAAACAGCTGCAACTGTGTTCGATGGTGGAATTGGTCACTGCAATTTAGTTTTTGGAGAACATAATATTAATAATGCAAAGGTCGTTGATCTGATGAACAATATAAAATCATTCAAAATGTATAATTCAATATGTATGCACGAGTACATTGTCGTAAATTCATCGGTTTGTAAATACATGAGCACAGGCGTTGTAGACAATGACATTACCAGCATACTTAAATCAATACATTGTTGATGAGAAGACCATAATGTTCAATTTAGTGGGTCACAACGTTTCATCAGGATAATTTAAATGTCTCTTTCTTTGTCGTCTGTCCGCACATTATTACACGTAGTCGATTAGGCCGAAGGCTGCTGATTGACAAATCATCAATACAGAACTTAACTTAAATGTAATGTACTTGTGTAGGACATTTATTACAAGACTTCGTTATGATATACAACTTTGTTTGAGCAAAAGATGTATCCATAGTACACATATATTGATTAAGCACTGCAGTCATTGTATCATGTTGATGTTGTTTTTTACCAAATTTATTTCATAAAATTTCATATCTCAGACTTGACCTTACAATAAAAGGTTTGGAATAGTGTTTTTCTTTTCATTCATAATTTAAACAAATATTTCTTACCACCCGTAATTGTATACATTTGGCAATTGGGTTTTAAATCAGGCTGAATAGCAGAATATAGAAATCTGAGAAATGCACTGGCGTCAAATTATAAAACATTGCCGGTTTTATAACCACTAATTCGTTCTCGGTTGAATGTACACTTTATATTACCTCCAGACCTACTGCACGATTACATGAATCATTAACTGAATCCGTTCGGTGAAACATATCAAGATTTACAAACTGAGTATATAACACATAATATTAATTCAGCAAAGTGATTTTACTGTGTACTACAATTGTTTATAATGTCATCAGGTTGTAGAGTACATTGAATATTTCGAATGTCTCTAAATGGTGTAGGCTATCTGTAGTTAACATTAACTAAGAAGTAGAGTGGTTACGAAAATGTCATAAAACATCGTCAAGATCTCAGAGAGACTTGCATTTAATCTGATTTGTGACTATTTCCTTTCCTTTATGTACACTATGATCAGTTGACTGCTTTGCTTAAAAATCAATTACACGCAACATTGGAAGAGCTACGGGTTAGTACATTATCAATTAGCTGGAAATGTTGATACATTTCATATGACATATCTTCAAGACTTTGTGCAGCAAAAGTCTTTGAGTGTACGATCATTTTTATTGAACAACTTAATACAAGGTAATGCCATAGAAAAATATATACCGGTATTTTACATAATCGTTTCCTACTTAAAAGAAAACAGTGGGATTTGATTTTGCTATGAAATGTTAGATCAGAACAGAATTTTCGAAATCCAAAGGCATTAAAAGATTAACAAACATTACCTATGGATTTAACAGCAACTCATTTGTTTATATTCTAACCAATAATAACGCTAATCGCAACGATAATAGTTACAAAAATGTCACAAAACATCGTCAAGATCTGAGAGAGATTTAAATTTAATCTCATTGGTGACTATGTCATTCATTTTATGTACAGTATGATCAGTTTACTACTTTGCTTACAAATCAATTACACGCAACATTAGAAGAGCTACAAGCACTGACCTGGTCTTACAGTTAAGAACATTAATTTACACCGGACTTGAATACATTAAGGGGGCATAAAAAGAAATGGAATAAAAACAATTGACAATAATAATAAAGAAAGAATGATTAGTAAATAAATGTAAGGTATTATGACAACTTTAAAGACAGGAAAAGTAAACATATTAAAAGATACCAAAAACGTATGAAGTCGAAGATACAGGAAAATATGTGCAAACCTATAGACGACATCAATGGTTTATTATCCTATGTAACTTTGACGTACAAAGCCCGCATGGGCTATTTCCTAGGATGTACATGTAATTGTCTACATACAATACATGGTTTCTCTGCTAGTACATATAAACGAACTGATGTGTACAACAGATTGTGCATGACTCTTGGACCAGAATGACCAGAGAGTGTGATTGGTTTACAAATTCTTGGCACATATTATTACTTGAACTTCTATTAATGCAACATAAAATCCTTGGTATTAGATTTACTTATACAGTCACTATTGTCTATTGAAGCACAACGAATGTAATGGATACGACCCAATCTCTACAACCTGTTCTGCAATCCATTCGATTGTACAGGTAAATAGTGTTAATACCTCAATGCAGGAATAGTGTTACCGAAGCTTTTTATATAATAATTGGGTAATTTATTATATCATCAGCTAAATGTAAATAGGTGTGGATACATATTATCCTAATCTAAATAACCCCAAATTTCAAATTATGTTGAAATAATCTCAACAAACTGATTTTAGCAAGGACTCAAATAAATAGACCAGGACCAGTTCAGAGTGTTAATAATTGATATTCAAATTTACAGCAATTATTACTTTAGTAATGCATGAGTACAATAACAATTGTAATTCTCGACTACTTCAGCACCCCAGTAGCCTTTGTCAAGAAATTCTAATTGAATTGAATGTAACGTTATTTTAAATATTATAAATATTCAGGAAGCAAACGTAAGAGAATATTAAGTACAACAGTGAATAGACAACATATAGAAAAAGAATAATCTGCAGGCTGTGTTAAGTGCGCCTTAAAATTACAAATTTAAATAAAAGTGACAAAATTACACATATTGTAGTACATTATTTCTCATTTTGAAGCTATAAAACAGGAATTTGGACAGTATGAGGGTTTTGTGAACACAGAAGTGATTTGAAATTTGCCATTGTCGGGAATTCGTAGTAAAAGGATGATAGAAATATCTTTCTAACTCGTGATATGCTGGGCATGCAAGACAAAAATTGAATTCATTTTCCAGCTGCTGTAAATTACACAGTTCACATATTCTTCTTGTTCTACTGATGTTTTCAAAACGTCCACTTTCTACTCTCAAATTATGACTTGACACTCTGAACATGCACAAAGCTCGTCGAAAAATACTAATCTCAATTACAGATAAATATTTCTCTAAAATTACTTAAAAAACTATTTTTGAATAGACGGTAGATATCTAATTTTGGAGATGCAGAAAGATTTGATGACCATTACTGACAGCCAATAACTAAAGACACATATCAAAATTACACTAATGTATATATTCAAATTGATTTCTCCCTTTATATTCTAGCAACATGTTATAGTAAATTGCTTAGTCATGTTTGTCACAGAGAAATGTCAAGTAGTTAATGTCTCGTTAATGAATGAATTTAAAATATTTTCTGCTTCTTTGAAATGTGTTTGGAAACGATTTTTAGTTTATTTGTTACAAAGAAATTACAGAGGGGGTATATGTTGCCTTTTGCCACCGTTCATACTTTGTAATTAATAGTTTAACTAAGACAAAGTATCGGATATATTTCGTAAAAACATTTGTAACTTGTACAGGTGTTGGGAATATATAATATCAGTACGTTTTATTAGTTTCTGTCCGTGTAACTAAATTCTAGACTGAGCAGAGACGAATGGAAAGCTTAATGTATACAAAGGGTACCTTGCACACCCCTGTAACATTCACATACCTATGACAGGGTTGTGCACATAGCTGTACCAGCTCAGTGGAGCCACAGTGGCTGTACCAGTTATGTGTACAATGTATCTGTACAGCTCTGGCCAACACACTAGGTGTAATATACCTAGATTTGACAGATGTGTAACTGGTATGCCAACATCAATGTAACATGAATATTAAAAATAACAATGCAGCATAGGTTTTTGATAACGCCTACACAAGCTTTTTCCCACAACAGCTATGTGAGCATAGCTATAACATAGGTATTTTCCATAGCCATGCACCACCTATGATAACGTTGCTGTAACAGTGGGTTTTCCACAACTATGTACCAGCGGTGTGTGGAATGATATGAATATGAACACAGAGATAGCAAAAGGTTATTATTACACCATAGCTGTTACATGGATGTGCAGAACTGTGTGTGTGTGCAGTATAGTACACAGCTATGGTACTGGGATGTGCACAGAGGCGGTATTTATCATCCATGCAACAGGCACATTTATCACAAGCATGTACCAGGGCTATGGAAAAATATACTCTGTACTGGGGCTGTGAAGCATACAGATGGTACATAGTTGTGCTTTTCTTGCTAGTACTAGGATGTAGCCAAATCCTAGCTCTAGGGTGTTCACATGTTAGTGCTTGGATGTTCAAGGTTCCCTGTGTAGTTACAGGCAAACTTCACGTTCTTTCAAGTTGGTGTGAACTAGTGTCATATGGTAGACAATTTACTTGTTGTGAAGTTTTTGAAGTTAAGGTTGAGTGCAACTTTTACAAGTGCTTTCATTTGCCAAACTAAGCCTGAATAACTGAATAGATGTGAGTATATTTTGTATCTTATCATTGTTAATTCCCTTGTCTGTAAATTGTTGGACCATTTTATTGTCATATTATTTGCGCAATGCCTAGTACATTTGCTATACAGAATGTTGTCATTTGATTGTATGCGGTTTGTTAGTTTGTTTTGATTCCTACTCATTATTAACATTTTACAAAGTTGATTTTATACTCTGTCTGTTATCTCTGAGTAGCGTTTGCCAAATATGTTTTCATTTCTTTTAGAACTTGGCTTAGGGCTTTGTATTTACGAAATCCTTTACACACCATCTCTTGGATTTGTTACATCGGTTGCTATCATTTCATGCGATTTATTATCTCTTTTTTGACAATTCATACAGACTGGAGAACATGGCATATTTTAGTTATTTCAAAGAATGACAGATCATTATCATCCGGAACATTATGTGATTTTCCATTACTTGAGTAACTACTGTTCTAGAGACATGTTAATAAATGAATAAATCAACGAAAAAGCAATGTTGTTATTGTTATTGTTGTTATTGTTGTTGTTGTTGTTGTTGTTGTTGTTGTTGTGAAAACTAATGTCCTGTCTGTTTACAATTTACGTACAACTGTATGGTGTGAAAAGTGATTGACAGATAGTTGTTATTGTGTCAGGCTCCTTCCTAAATCATGTCGTCTATTCAGCTAGTATAAAGCATTGGATTCGTATAGACTACCTATTCATTACCCAGAACGACTGTTTTCCACTCCTAATTTACTGTATTTCCTTGGTACTTTGGGATCTTACTAATGTGATATTTGTAGCCAAAAAATCAAACATTATCATATATACAACTGACCTTTTAAAGACTAATACTGTAGACAAGTATGTATTGATAGCACAGCTGATTAGCAGTGTCAGGGGCAATTATCATTTTGCAATTTGTTACTTGTAGGTTTTTAGACTTGTTCTCAGTTTCTATAAATCAGAAATATTGACTTCTTCAGAGAAATTGTTTACATTTTATATAAATGTTGTGGTTTGTCTGAAATTTCTCATGTTGCAGGTCAATCAAGCAACCAATCGAAATAATGTGTATAGCACCAACAATTCAATATAATGTAATGTGCCATGGCGCTGAACAGGAACAATAGTAGGTCAATGTAAAAAGTTGGGGAAGGCTGAGATGTACCATGTATATATGCCGGTCACCAGAGCATGTTTTGCTTCATAAATGTTCGTGGTCAGGTAAGCGAAGACATCCTAACATTTATGTAACATGTAAATTTATGTTGTCATTGAGTGTATAAATGAACGAAATCTAAATAAAGAATGCCAGGGAAGCTTGGGTACACTAAGATGGTGCGAACGTATTGGCATGTATGTCATACCTATCACACCACTGTCAGAGGAGGTAAATTTCCTGATACAAAACAAATCCAATTCGAATTGTTTTAAGTTCACAATGCTAAACCTGTGTCTTTTGATATTGCACTTACATCGTCAAAAAGACGAGATCAAGTAGAGCTTTCAAACAATCTTAAACATGATCCCTAACATCGACTTCCTTCTAAATAACCTTTTCATTAACAAATGCGTCATAAGTCACCTTTATGTTTTATATCTCAATCTTTCACTTGTGTTTGGTTCATGGTTAACACATTACCCTGTCGGATACTTTCGTCACTACTCCAGCACCCTGTCTAAAAACCCTTGAGGTTTAGGCAGTAAATATCCTTTGATCGCAGAATATCTAATCGTAGCAAATGATGACTCGAGACAAAAAATACAATGACCATGTTCAAAGGAATAGAGATTTGACAAAAACAGACCTCATCCTTGCCACCAGCATAACATACATTAATTGCATGACTGATTTCTTATGTATAGTGTTAATGGTTAATAAGTATGCGGAAAGTGTCAACACCACGTCCAGAGGGTAAACAAACTGATAGTTAAAAGGAAAAAAAACATATCACAGGAGAACGCATAAGTCAAAGCCTCACTATCATGTCTATTTATGGTGTTCGTAAATCTCCGATAATGGCATTTACCTCTTGCGGAATAAAGAATGACTTCATCGATTATATTTATACGTCAATGACCTTCCTTTTGGAAGGTTTTATTAATCACTATCTAAATATACATTTTCATACTTGTAAATTGCCGCTTGGGGTTCTGTTGCATTGTGACATATGTCTTACAGGGTACGGAATTAGATATCAGTGTTAGTAGCTGATTCACAACGAGTACTTGTACATTTACTGAGTGGGTGGACATTCCCAATGCTGAGTGTTTTCCTTTAAATATCACAAGATCAAATTATGAGAGAGAGAGAGAGAGAGAGAGAGAGAGAGAGAGAGAGAGAGAGAGAGAGAGAGAGAGAGAGAGAGAGAGAGAGAGAGAGAGAGAGAGAGAGAGAGAGAGAGAGAGAGAGAGAGAGAGAGACTTCTCTGCTGGCGCTGAAAAACCTTCTTCTTAATTTCTTCTTGTGATTTCTCTTAGCTAGCTGGGAGTAATTTCACTGAAAATGATGCTCATAACAAGCTCCACTGAAACAGATAGAGTCGCTTCTCAGATGATTGTAAGCTTGTTGGGATGTCATGTATGTGATGTAAAACCTGCCACAATGCGGATATCTTGTATGATGTCCACATCTAGTTCCGGAGTTATTTTCTTTAATGCCCTAAAATATACGGAGTCGTTCCCAGTTAAAGACGACCAAAAGAGAGCGATCATACTCATCGCCTATGTTTCTTAACATTTAACAGTTTGTTTAAAGTTCCCTTCAAAGACCCATTATATAACGTTACCTTCCCTGTTCAATTGCAAATGGCTTTCTGGGGCAAAGATATTAGACATATTAAAAGAGCAAACGAACTTAGTATTAGAATTAAATACGAATATACTGTTAGCAGACAGCTTATGTTCAAAAGAAAATACTACAATTCTGGCAGCTGTACATTCTTGATAATCAAAATAAGCCTAGCCAAGAGAAAACTGTCATATCCCTTGTTTCAAAGTTATGCCCCTTCCCCATATTGTCGAGATTAATAAACTCATATCTAAATTCTACAGAAATCTAAATTCATGCATAGTGAAGACCATTTCCTTTGCCCTGTCAGGTCTATGTCTACACATTTCGAGATTGTACAGAATGAAATAACAATAAAACCTCCATCTCTAAATTCTACAGATATCTGAATTACCCAAGCCCATATCCTAAAGTTGCCAAGTTATGCGTATCCCTGCATATTGACAACTTGCACAGCGGGAAATAGGTAAGAATAAAACTGTATTTCTAACTTCTATAGAAATCTGAATTCGCCAAACACATCAATAAAACATATCACGTTTTGCTAACTTTTCGGAGGTTGCGCAATATGAAAGGAAATGACAGATCCACTATCTCCAAAATTCTGTAAAAGTCAAAATGAGGCAACACGACAAATACATAATATCTTTAGATAACGTTGCCCAGCTATGCCTATCCGTACACATTATTGAGATTCTAAAGTATGAAATCAGAAGGAAAAAAATCGTTATCTCAAAAATTCAATAAAGTCAAAATGAGCCAAACCCATGGAAAATTCATTTATTTTACCTTCTGGCAACGTTGCCCAGCTACGACCATCCGTACAAATTATCGAGATTACACAGCATTAGATATGGATCATGTGCCTGTAGTGAGATGTAATTTTCCTTTTTTTTGCGTTTTATATATGAACAGCGACATGCAACATTAAACTTAGTGAGGAGTTATTAATGGTTACTGTTGAGGGCAAATGTTGAGGGGAAAACTTTGTTGTATGTTCAGTTCGTTGCTACAAAGATACAAATAGCAAAGATAGTGATATGAACATGAAACTTGAAAGATACTAATGGCTTAAGTCTGTTCATGTAACATATTCAGTCAACCTGGCTTATGTTACGGTGGTAGGTAGTGTTAACATGACAATTACCTGGAAAGTATAAGTGTACACTAATTGTAAATAAGATATAAGTAAAATTCGATGTTTGCGTGATGATGATGCTAAGGGTCTGGCCCCTACTCGGCACAATTTAGAACTAGTTTTGACAACATATATAAACGGACGTTTTTGCTATTAGGTGGTAATATACCGTGTCGTTTTAGCAAACAAACATCATCATTGTAAAAACCTGTTTTCAGATTTGTTGATTTACAGACAGATTGATAAGAAGTTATTATTGACAAGCAGAGAGATTGACATATAGACAGGCCATTCGACTGACATACTAACTTGATTAGCAAATACATCAATATTCAATTTGATAGACAAGTACATTGACAGATATATTTACAGGTTGGCTGACACACAAACACAGGCAGTCTAACAACATTAAACAGATAGACAGACAGACAGACAGACAGAGACATACATACATACATACATACATACATACATACATACATACATACATACATACATACATACAGACAGACATACATACATACATACATACATACATACATGCAGACATGCATACATGCATACATACATACATACATACATACATACATACATACATACATACATACATACAGGTCTATCTATACATATATCTATCTATCTAGACCGGTCTGTCGATTGGTCTGTCAGTCTAGATGGATGGATGGATGGATGGATGGATGGATGGATGGACAGATAGATAGATAATTAGATAGATAGATAGATAGATAGATAGATAGATAGATAGATAGATAGATAGATAGATAGATAGATAGATAGATAGATAGGCACATGTACTTGAATTGAACATCGGCATGGACTTTACATTTTAACTGACAGTGATTAATGGGGCAAACAGCCAAATGGGTGTCGACAAACTTTGCGTCTAAGCTGCAGAGAAAGGTTATTATGAGAAATTTCAAATTAAAAGTCAACGCTTTCAGTCTTTAAAAACATTGTCACAGTGTGAGATACATTGTTAATGAGCTTGTTATGAGAGCACAGAATGGCGCCTGTCAAGACGATTTAATTAACGAGGCGTAATGAAGCCCAGGTCGAAAAGATACATACCTTCCAAGTTATGATAATCTTCACCATGAGAGAGATAAAACAACCCACGTCAAAAATATGTATACCGACTAAGTTATGATAATCTAAGCTTAACATACTGACAAAATCGAGTCTTGCCATTACACAGTTTGGACTTCATATTTGATTATGTCCCCGCAGGACAGTGCAGCTTTGAAAAGGATAATGTGGGAGTATTAAAAGAAGATAGTGTGGGAGTATTGAAAGACAATCCCGGTAGTGCAGTATGTGTATGTTTAATTTTTCTGATGTATGTATTTAATGAATATGGCGTGTGTGTGCAGACAGGAAAATATGCACAGCAGGGATATGATCAAAGGAACAGAATTTAGAAAACACGTGGCTGAGGGACTGATTAAACCATGTATATGTGTTTTATACCGAAGGCAGGCGGAAAAGAAATTGAATGACAAATATACATAGGGCTTATCAGCACTAAACGTGTAGCGCAATATAAGGTATTCGTGTCAGTGGTTGGGAAAAAATACCGCGACAAGGAATGTCTGTCCGTGACCAGGTCACGCTATATAAGTGATTTGTAGGGAAAATTAAAAAAAAATACTTTCCATTGTTTTGTCGGCACACAGATTGTGCGATTCAGACTACAGGAAGTTGACAAAGGATGGGATAACATTCAACCAATATGTTTTCTCTGCTGAGAGCTATTTATAGACACTGAAACACAATGGGGCCATGGTGTATATGCAGTGATAAATTGCTCAGTGTATAGGAAAATAATTGGTAAACTCTTCCTACGACAGAATCTTTAATTACAAGATAATGATCTGTCATCAGATCCGTATCGCTCAGCGATGCCAGTAAATATTCATTCAGACATTTTAGCATAGAAACTCAATATCTGGCAATTAGGTTTTCATTCTATTTTTTTCTATATATCTACCTTAACAATTCCCTGTTAGACTTCCAAATAAGATACATCTAACATTAAACCAGCATGGTCTTCTTTGCGGTAGTAGTTCATAGTTACAAAACTAATGTATTTATACCTTAGACATGATCACTTAAATGCATTGCACAAGCAGTACTGTGTCATATATGGTATGCCTTAGGGATACACTAAACATACTGCCTAGGGATTCACCTACCACTAGACGTACACGTATAGCATCAGTTATTTATTAACGACGAAATTGTATAACCTTTAAAGCAATCAAACAACTAAACTGTCAACGCCTATGTCAGTAGTTTAAAAGCAATCACCCGGTTTTATAAAAAGACTCGATAATTGTGTGGTTTCGGTGTACAGTCGATTTAAAGGCTATATGTCGATTTTGAAAGAGAACAATTATTAAGCAATACCTTGGAACAAACTTTTAGTCGGAGTGATTTCGTTTTCTTTTTACTTTGACTAGTAAGGTAGGACTGTTTTTGTTTGACTCTCCATTAGCCATTAGCCAAGTAGCCATATGGATGAAAATTTTGTATTTATTTCGGGGTTTTAATTGATGAAATAACTCAACTATATTTTCTTCTTGAACCACTTGAAACAGGCCATTGTTTAAAACTCAATATATTGTAAAAGAAATCACAATATTTGTAAAATGTATGCTATTGTACATACATACAATCAGAACAGTTTTCACTCATTTTTAAGAAATGGATTTTTAAATAGTTTTATTGATGTGTTGAACGGTATCTCGTGATCGGAAAAATTCTAATGTCAATGATGCAGCATTACGATTGCGTAATTGAGTATGGGCTCTCTCTCTCTCTCTCTCACTCTCTCTCTCTCTCTCTCTCTCTCTCTCTCTCTCTCTCTCTCTCTCTCTCTCTCTCTCTCTCTCTCTCTCTCTCTCTCTCTCTCTCCCCACGATCGATCGAGGTATACAGTTCAATCTCTAGAGGAATGCAATGTTCTTACTGATGTAATGATCATGAATCATAAATATTTGTATTTTATATCGTATACACCAATTTGTCATACGTAATGATATTATTCTAGGTCGACGCACTCAAATTCACCTTTCATGACATATTGAGTAATGCAAAGTATGCATACACTAGGATCATGTTCTATATCTGCAACAGATATTCAGTCTGCATAACTTTTTTCTCTCAAAGAAATGTTTTCGTTGGATTTAAGTGTGATCAATTTCTTTCAACTCTTGTCCAAAGGTGACACAAAATATAGGATCGTACATCTGTGCATCATCTTGCTGTTTAGATAACTTTTTACTGAAAGGTTGCCATATCTGATGTAAAAATTAAGTATGTATACAGTAGTCCACGAAAACACACAGACACAGACACACAATAATTCAATTAATCAATCAATCAACCAACCAACCAACCAACCAACCAACCAACCACATTAAAGAATTATCCGACAACAGGTACTCGATTCAAATAATCAAATGTCCCTATATAATAATATAATGATGTTTGTATTAGCAGCTCTATATTTGACCATGACCTCTACGTTCTGAGTCAAAATTTTAAAGAATTTAAGATCAAATTTATCCATTAATCACTCAGAAGTAAAGTATGAAGATGAGGTGTGTTTTCTACGAAGACCGTTTGTGCAGGTGATTATTATCTATTGACTAGTATTCTAGTAATCCGATATTGGTTTCATAATTTGTTATATTTTATTTCGTTTCGTAACATTCGTTTTCGGCAACAAATGTAAAATTGAGGACAATACTGCAATACAGAATAACAGACGTTTATAGTACAGTTTCGTTCATGAACAAGACACGGCTTTCACGCATGCAAAATATTCAGATAACATTTCTATTTCAACATTTGGGTCTTCTGGGTAAGAATAATACATAGAACTCCTTAGCCGGCCAAGGAAGACGATAGCATATACTAGGCCTTCTCGCTTGTATTTCATTAATTAGTGTTCTTAGATTAATTACACAAAATTAATATGCTCGTCAGTCGTAAAATATAATGAATGGAATGGGAGTGTGTGTTCCGTTCTGTCGTTAAATTAAGATCTAATGTCACAGAAATAGCTTTATTTTTCATTAAAAAAGGTTTTTATTGCACTGTATTATTCCAAAATAAAACAATCCGCTATCGCCACAAATGTACAAGCACTAGGGTATTCTTTAATCTAATTACTTATGGGTATTTATCACGGTACTCAATTTACGCAAACATGAATAAATTCCTTTCAGTTTTGTCGACAACAAAACATTTTATACCGACATAAAAGTAGATTGCTGAAAATAACGTCGACGCCGGAGAGCAATAGGGTCTACCCCTAAAACTATCAAATATGTGAAGTTGCTTCATAACTAAACATTGATATTTCTCAATCATTTGATCTTCCTCCATGGACAGACGACAACATTGAGCGTCATCTTTACTAACAGCGTAATCTATATTGTATAATGTTGGATGCTTGTGTTTCATCGAAGTTTGCCATGTATGCTTTCACTAGGATAGAATGTATGTACTTGGATTTACACTTGTAGAAATGTCAAAATGTATAACCATATCAGTACAATGAACTGTGTCGCACGCTTTTCAAACGCTCGTTTGTCTACCATGATTTAAACTGAACAATGCATTCTCAAATGTACGCTGAAAATATACCATCGTTTTTTCCGCTGATTTTCGTCTGTACAAGGTATAATCCTCCCTGCTACAGGCTGTTTTGATCAAAATGTATACTTTGGAATCGATTAAATCATTCCAAGCCAGCTAGGTTTTCTGGTGTACTCAGCTTGATGTTACATGTAAATTGACGTAATACGTTAATGTGATTCCCAGTTTTGACATACAAAATACCATGGCAATTATATTTCTTATCTTAAGTTGTATGTGATAAATATTTAAGAACCGTCCCGATAGAATAGTTAAAGAGATGTTTCGAGCAAAGTAGTCGCATTCAACTTCATTGTTATACGGCTGTCACATGGTATGAAACTAAAGTGTCTGTATTTCTTAGTTTTTTTAAAAATAAATATTCATGATCATTATTCCATAGGTAAACTGAAACTTCCCAATTTCCGATATAAAGATGTATGGTGCTGGTGTTATTTCAGAACAGCTGTATTCCAGTTCAAATGTTATGGTCAGTGAACGCAAAATAACATACACCAATTATTCACATTTATCAAATACATATATGATAGAACCCAGAGACTATTCTAGGTGTAACTATTACAAATACATGTGTGTATTCATTTGACCTTTAACACTGTTGTCAATGAAGAACAAGCTTGCAAAGTTCCATATGCTACAGTAACAACTTCCATAATGTCGATGAAACCCAATGACAGACACTAGGGATATGTGCACGAGTGATAGGGGTGTTGTCTGCTGCCATACTTACACGTGCGTATTAATATTACCAATTTATGCCGCCAATGTGGTAAACATCATTACATGTAACATGACAAATTAAAGTCAACTTTTGTTCAATTAAAAACAAATGAGCTCGGGATAACTATTAAAAGGAAAATCCAAATATATAGTGACGCCAGCATTCCCTGCATTCATGTACTTAAGTATTCTTGTACTTTACCGTACTACTTAAACTAACTTCATGTCTATTAACGACTTTTAATCATTCCTAATATAATTGGGTACCTATCTCATTGTTCTATTTGAAACGAGGAAAGGAAGTAATTGTCAATTCTCAAATAAAGTCTGAGTTAGGTGACCTTTATGCATGGTGTCGCTCTCCCAAACTACATGTACTTACAACTGTCAAAGTAATTTGCTATTATCGTTGTGAAACTGTATCATGTCTATTAACGATTTTTAATCATTCCTAATATAATTGGGTACCTATCTCATTGTTCTGTTTGAAACGAGGAAAGGAAGTAATTGTCAATTCTCAAATAAAGTCAGGGTTAGGTGACCTTTATGCATGATGTCGCTCTCCCAAACTACATGTACTTACAACTGCCAAAGTAATTTGCTATTGTCGTTGTGAAACTGTATCATGTCTATAGGTCAATGTTATGTTCCCCTCAGTCACCGCATTAGTGGAAAAGCATGTCCTTGCATATAATATGAGGATGATAAATGACTGCCTCTCGAATACACGATTTCATCCAACTATTCCCTAGTTCATTCTGTGGAATAATAATTTCTATAAATGTGACTAGAATTATCATCCACTGGAATCTGTAAATGTAAAATATATATACGTAGGCATTGGCATCACTTATCGACTGCATATAAGGCGTCCTGGGAGATATAAATAAACACTATCGCTAAGAAGTACATTACATTATGTAAATAAATACAATTCATGCAATAACAAACATATCCGAATGTATATATACATATAGCGATATTCCATTTGACCATGCATTCTTAACATAAAATTCAAGTGCCGGTATTATGACCTACAAACGAGTTTACAATGGTACTATGGACACTTTCACGAGGGATGATCACGGAGTAATTGATATCTCTAACTTTCAATTGAATCTAGGAGATTGCCATTCAGGTGATTCAGAAGCTGGAATTTGAAAGGTGAAATTTCAACTTAAGTTGCACTTGACACACACATTGTGAAGCCCACTTGCATATTGACTATTTTCATAATGGGTAATTCGCATTAACAATCTCAAAGTTCAACAACATTATATTGATGCTAATTTATATTTAACATAATAAACATAGCGTTTGTCACAATGATAACAAATCACAGTTTTATTGTGTATCATTTAATTTTGCTCTTCGGTTTGAAATTTTAGGAGCATTTCGCTCCCAAAATTTCAAAACTCCGCAGCAAATTGATCCTAAAAAACTCTTACTCAAAGAGGTAAATTCATTGGCTGTAATTTAAACTGTATGAAAGACATCATGCCAACAAGTAATGTACTATGTTAATGCATGTTTGGACATTCTGCTAGCTTGGCTAAAAAGTATACTGCTTGATTCGAATAAATAAATATCTACAGAATTAACCACCTCTCTTTATGCAAGGTCGTGTAGAGAGCAAAGTTAAACACATGCATTATCTACACAAACAATTCACCTCAAGCTAATAGACTGACTTTTACTCGTCCATTACTGTGTTATTCTACTTTGTTTCTCACGACAGCGATATAAAGCGACTTGCATTTAAATGAAAGCCAATCTCTCTTAATCTATGAAAAAGTGAGCAATACTAAATGTTTCAAAGAGGAATGGAAGAAAGGGCACATTACAGGTTGCAGGCAAATATCACGTCTTCTTAATGTGTGTCGTTTACCTAAGAAACACATACATACATACATACATACATAGGTTACAGCCCGCTAGCTTCGGAGTGACAAATAAGAGCGTAACCCGCATTTGTCATTTCGAAGAGGGTTGTAAGCTGTTTGTAACATCTAGTAAGAAGGATTATAACACATAAAGGGACAAACGAGTGTGTTTTTTTACCACGTTTTACCTCGAGACGGTAATTACACTAATCCGAAAGTACATAATGTAAGTAACACTGGCAAACGATAACCTAAAATTCCATCGACGTAGAGTTGAGGACATTGAGAAATGAAATTTATAAATTTCGTACAAAACTAAGTTGGCCTAGCAAAAAATGAGTTTTGATAATCATAACCTAATGCATCTACGATCGTAACAGAGAGTTCGTCTAAATCTAGATTCAATAACTACTGGCACTCCTTTGTCAGAAGGCGGGAAGTTGAAAGAAAGCGGTATGCAATACAACAGTCATTGGGCTATTAAAATGATGTAATCTATGTTTAACTGAAAAACTATGTATCATCAACAACACTGATAAGAATATACTCCTTAATAATACATCGGAGTTTGTATCAAGGTCTAGACATGAAGGGAAGTTCTACCTAGCTAAACACATCAGACAGAAACCGTCATGCATAGTAGATTAGTCAAGTCAAGATATATACAGTTTTATTAAAATCACAACCAAACTTTGAAAAGGTATGCTTAGTTTGTGGATGGAATTCTGTCGTAAATGTACTCATGCTATACACTTTGAATTTCCATACATCATTCAGAGTCATGTCGTCGCTGGAATCAGGCTCATTTGCACGAACCCGAACATTCGTCTGTTTAAGTAGTCACTCCAACGGCGAACGGCTGATTTAGTACTTGACTATCATCTTTGGTATTGGCTGAATTCAGTATTCCGAGGGTTGTCCTACATAAAGATCTACAAGATCATTGCATTACAATATCAACAGTTGCATGATTGACACACGAAACTCTTTTCTTTTCTTTTTTTTCAAAATTACGCATATGAGGTTGACCATGTAAAAACACATCTAAATCAACCTGTCGTTGTTCTAATAGCAATGAATCTCAAATTAAGTTGGACATTCAGAGCGCAAAGTCAAGTTTTATTCATTTTTTATTTTTTTTGTATGAAAATGGTATCTGCGGACGCATGTAAAATAAATTATAAGAATATTATAACCTTGATATTAGGGCATACGCCGAATTCGATGCAAGGATACTATCAGCACTCAGCTACACGTCATGCTGATTTATCCTCAGGCATATAGCAATCTGATTAAGTGTGTGTGTGTGTGTGTGTGTGTGTGTGTGTGTGTGTGTGTGTGTGTGTGTGTGTAACAGTTTTTTTCACTTAGATGTAAAGACAAATCTAAAGTAATTAATATTGAAACACATTAAATGTACATTTTCGGTGAATCATAAAATAACAAAGAAGAGAAAAGAATAGCTAACGAGTGCAAAGTAACGTTGTTGGAATCAGTGTTTACATACCTTTGTGACGAAATCTAATACAGTAATACGTCGTGAAGAAAAAAGGCAAGCTGTAGTTTGTGTTGTTTTAAAAGTGTATATGTAAAAAAATATTTAGATTCTTGAATTATTACATAGTGTGTAAAAGGTGTTAGTTATACAATAATAAAACAATTGCCTCTGCAATTTAAAAATCATTTATACAAAATGATATAAATTCCCAACATTTTTTCTTAAAAAACGTCTGTGTGAATTCGATACCAATTCAATTGACAGATCTCCCACCGATATATTTCATTTTCAGATGGTTTGTTTACAATACTTACACGGCTTTACAAACAACTTAAAACATCAAATCATACCGGGAGAAGGCATTATACTCGACGTCATGGATATGTTGAAAAAAAATGGTTTACAGACAATTATGCTGCATAACAGACCGAAATATAGACATGACGATTGGACAGACAAACAAACCAACCAACAAACAAACAAACAAACAGACAGACAGACAGACAGACAGACAGACAGACACACACACATAAACAGGCAGGCAGAGACAGACAGACAGACAGACAGACAGACAGACAGACAGACAGACAGACAGACAGACAGACAGGCAGGCAGGCAGGCAGGCAGACAAGCTGGTCATTATTTAAATGACTGGTCATTTCCTAATAATTAGTTTGTTTCTGATGTTTGAGAGCATTGTGGGAAGCATGATTTTAAGGGAGCCTTCAGTATTTACAAGGGGGAGGGCCGGAGGAATTGGGGGTGTGGTCGCATTTTACAAACCTGTTCTTGGGGGAGGGACATATTTTACAATCCGTAGTTTTGTGACCAAATTGAAAATTCAGTTATTGTCAATTTATAATTTAAGTATACTTGAGTATGTTTTAAGTATAATTGAAATCTACTTGACATTCCAAAGTATACTTCAAGTATAGAATAAGTAAACTTTAAGTATACGTTTTACCGTTTCATTTTGGTAAGGGTTGTTTTGTGTGTTTTGAGATATAAAAGTGAAATGAGCACTCAACATTTATTTTTACGAGTACTTTACATGTCAAAATACAAAAAATAAAAACTACATATATTGTTGGAAAATTGTTTAATAAAACTATGTATTTTGTTGAGTGTACCATTTCACCTTATCATTCACACTGTCCGTGAGAACAGAGTACGCACAACATGGATCGCACGTTTTAGATACTAACTAGATTGTGTATGATTATCAGAGAAAGGTAACTAGCCAGTCTTTTTCTGTTTGTCACTTTATATGTACAAATATTGCTTTCTAATACAGAGTCAAAATCATATAATGGGAATATTGATTAACTTTCAGTATATGCAATTGTCATGGGGAGGGTCATGTTTTACAAAATGGGACAAGGGTCACTTTTTACAAATGGAGAATGGGGGGGTCATGTTTTATTTAACATACCATGTGTGATTTCCTCCGCCTCCCCTGTAAATACTGAAGGCTCCCTAACTCAGAGCGAAATTTTGGAAACGAAATGCCTGTCTGTTCAATTGAACTGATTATGTGCGTTGTACACGTATCTTAGCCTATCAATCATAGAAAACCTTAGTTGTCTAAGATCCAACGAAGCAGTTCAAAAAAGACCGTTCTGTGTTTCACTCAAATACTCATTTGCGCGAGTAAATCGAGATTATTGTCCAGGCGCAACAAAGACATGGTCATCATTCAGTCTGACTCAACTAAATCTCGATAAGTTGACTGTACTATTGCCTTAACAAGGATATGAAAAATATACCTATTACGTGTATTTGCATATAAACTCTGTGCCAGCATTGTTTTGCATACCCCAGTACCATAGCAATGCAACATGTTTCAGGGTATAAAACCCTCGTCTATATTTTGTGTAACCGCATGATATTCACACCATTTATCTTCTTTTAAAAGTAAGACAGTGTGAAGTGAATAACTTTAAATAATGCACATTTCTTTCATACGTTGGGCGATTTTAGAGATGGCTTCATTAATTAACAAACGTATATATGCAAACGTCACTTATTAGAAAACTGTTCAAAGAATCGACATGTAACAAGTCAATAATCAGAGTCTAGGCCTCGATTCTTATCATATCGATAGACTAAATACTACGAATATACTACTGCAAATACTTTATTAACGTCTTCTAAACAATGTAACGTAGTTCAATGTACTTTCCACGCGATTGATTTGATGCTCTCAGTTTGTACTTTTCAAATATGCTGCAGAGACTGAGTCAGAAAATCAATTACATCCATTAGAGATCTGTCATTTGAATTGGTACCGAATTTACACAAACGATTTATGAGCGAGAACATTTTCGTACTGATTAGTGCATTGTAATTATCCCAGAATGTCAATAAAATAATGATACTTTTGTTAAATTTCAGCAAACGCTTTTTCACACTGTGCTTAAAACGCTTTAACAATTATTACCCCTGGAACGAATTATAACGGCAGTCTTTACTTCTTGAACTCTCTGGAAAGCATACAATCCATGACATCTCTGTGAATGCATATGGGAGTAAAACGTTCAGTTAAGAATGTATAACCTACCAGGTTCTTAATTATACAACTGTGTTAACTGACGTATCATTGTGCTTGAAATCGTCCCCAGGTCCCATAGTATTTCGCTATTCAGACACAGCGGCAGTAAGCTATGAGGCGGAGGAATTTACTGTCCACGGTATTAAACTGAGATTCCTAGCAGGCTATTCAGAATATTCAACTATCATGACACCACGATGAAAGAATTTGGCTAATCGTAATGTACACTCAAGTCTATTTATTACTTTCAAACAAAAATATACATCTAGCTCTGAGCCAGAGGAGATGATAACAAAAACTTAGTACATACATACATTAGAAAAAATAACTCCTCTCGACAGTCTATATGACAATCTGGGGTACCACCAGCGAAACGATGTACAACAGAATCATTTCGTTGAACTATTCACACTACTGATAAAACGTATTCAATAGATTCCAATGATCGCTTCATTAAAACACTTTTGGGGTATTTACATTTGCGGTTTACAAAAAAAAATAAGTTCACATTTTGCATGTCATCGTAACGGACATGAAATGGAACGATCGTGATGAATAAATCGTTTCCTATATATGTATATGTTATTTGCCAAATACCGTTCCATATCTTGCTGCGAGAGGTAATTTTTTCTGGTATAACGGAGAGCCGGAGGCGAGCCGTTATACCAGAAAAATTACCTCGAGCAGCAAGATGTGGAACAGTATTTGGCAAATAACATACTTATACGTCACCTGCGACTATGAATTCATTTTTGAATGTCTAAAAATGCTGTTTCATGTTAAAATAAAATCACTTCCGCGTTATACTGTTGAGCGTAGTATCATGCACCTCTCTGATAACTGCAATGCGGTTGTTTACATGTCAGCCTTAACTTTATCGTCCAATCAGAGTGCGCGTTTGCTCAGTAGTATGGCGTAATGTTTACTATTTGCATATCACTCAGCGATATATTGAAACTTATAACCATCAGCTGAAAAATGAGTGCGTCTTTGTTTTGCGTACTGTATTCCATTAAATGTACATAAATGTTCGTGATATGTTTTGTTGTTCTAGTTAAGCAAAAATTACACCCTCTGTGGTGGTAATTTTCATATCCTTCATAAATTTAGGAATTCATGTTTACGATCGCGTGACGACCGTGCGTTCGCCGTCACTGGACTTCACGGTTGTGTGTGGAATTTTTGACTATTTCCCTGTGACATGAAAAGTACAGTTCAAAGACTTGTTACAATGTATACAACGGTGATATTTTGTTCGATTGACAACAAATTTGGCATTGGAAATGCTGGTTATAGCTCGATCTCTAGTTGTCTGCTAGATTTGTTTACAAGGGGACGTGCAGTGATCACGTGATACAACAAGCAAAAATACGGCTGTTGGTGAAAAATACGCCTGTGTATCTGCAGGGCTCTCGACCAATCAGAATGCGAGATTGGTGACAGGTGACGTATAATTAGACTTACTAGTGAATGTCAATTGCATATAGTGTTGTTGAACGCAAGTACATCTCTATACATGCTTAAAAAGGCATACCCGTATACCCACTCAAGTATGTATGTATGTATGTATGTATGTATGTATGTATGTATGTATGTATGTATGTATGTAATACTATGTATGCATGTGTGTATGTATGTATGTATGTATGTATGTATGTATGTATGTATGTGTGTCTATGTACGTGTGTGTGTGTGTGTGTGTGTGTGTGTACATGTGTGTGTGTGTGTGTGTGCCTGCCTGCATGCATGCATGGATGCATGGATGAATGCATGTATGTACATGTATGTATGTATGTATGTATGTATGTATGTATGTATGTATGTATTTATGTATGTATGTATGTATGTATGTATGTATGTATGTATGTATGTGTGTATGTGTGTGTATGTATGTATGTATGTATGTATGTATGCGCACTATTGAACAGTACATATAAATCTGATTGAAGATAATACACGGGGAAAATACCAAAAAGTAAAAAATTTCTTTTTGATTATTACTAAATATTGACATCACTATTCATAAACTAAGACAGAGAGCCTTAGATTATAGATTATAGTAACACATGTAATGTAAGTTTATCATTAAGTAATTCTGTGATTTATTCAAATTACCTATTATGTATGACTAACAATATGTATTAAATTATCTATCAAGAACATTGTGGTATAATATTAGAGAAAACTAGGACATGTGAATGCAAGTGGTGCCGGCGGGGTTTTTGTACGAAGGCTTGCAGTGTTCTTGATGCCCATATGTGCGTTTGAATTGCAACAGAAAACAACCTTAGCCTTATTAACCACAATGTTAGAAGTGCAGCATGGGTATGTTATTATTACATTTGTTTATTACAGCAAATTTCTATGAAAAGTCAATTTATACGATATACTTTCGTGTACAAGGAACGATTTCGACATAATTTGCATATCATTCACACACAGGTATGCAATCATGTCCATAGTGCAGTGTTGCCCTTCAATGCAAATAAAATTAGTACGCACGTGAACGAGTGAAAGTAACAAGTACATGTGTAATAGTATATGGTACAGAGAAATTGAATATTAGAGAAATATAGTCACGTATGTACATATTAATTCTGGGAAGTCTAGAATTGTCACGCTTAATTTATGAAAACCAATCTATATGACATAGTGACTTTGTCCATCATTGAAAATGTACGGGGTTATATCAGTATATCACCATGTACAAGTTGATACATTAACAAACCTGATAGACATCGAATCAAAGTATTAATTTGTCGGTAATCATCCACGAACTCAAGCAAACACCAGTGTAGAGTTTAATAAAGGTGAGTAGCATATACAATTTAAACGTGAGAAAGGGATGTGATGTTACTGCTAAATGACATCAGTAATATAATTGTCATCTTTATTCTTTATTTAGAGCTAAACAGTATAGCTGGACAAGGAAAATCAATATCCGTAATAGGTCTAGCTGAAATCATTTTCCTTATGCAATTCCTGTGTTATATATATATATATATATATATATATATATATATATATATATATATATATATATATATATATATATATATATATATATATATATATATATATATATATATATATATATATATAAATGAAAGAAGGCGAGACTGATATTACATTAATTTACACTTCGGACCGTTTCACCAAAAGGATCGTCGGGTGTTGGGTGTTTTTACACACGACGATTCTTCTGGTGAAACGGTCCGTATATGTAGTGTAAATCCATAATGTAATATCAGATTCGTCTTCTTTCATGTTTATGTATGATAGCTCTCCAAGGTGATTGAGCACTCTACTTGGCGAAAGAAGAATGAAACTATATATATATATATATATATATATATATATATATATATATATATATATACGAACAGCAGAGACATGTTGTATGTTTTTGGTTTAAGTTTGTAGTAGTATGTCGTCTTGTCGGCGGCGATTAGCAGGCTGGTTTCGTGTTTGATGCGTTTGGTGTCGTCTGTGAGTTTTTTCAGGAGCGGGTTATTAAATTGATTGATCTTTGTTGATTGGATCATCATACTCACCAAATCTTACCACTGACTTCATATATATATATATTGCAATATATATATATATATATATATATATATATATATATATATATATATTGCGCTCTGCCACTGCAGTATAGAGCACTGTCTTAGCAGATTGATACCCACCGAGTTATATATATATAATTGACTGGATGTAGATAAAACCACATAAAAGTGCTCAATACGGGTAGTAGAGCGAATTATATATATATATATATATATATATATATATATATATATATATATATATATATATATATATATATATATATATATATATATATACATTATCACATTATCAACATACCCGGAAAAACGAAATCGACTGTTAAAATATGTGCATATATGTATGTCCCTTTGAAGTACCGTGCAGACGGTACACACAACTGTTAATGCATTTAAAAAGAAAACATCGAATTGTAATATATTTACGACATGATAGTTCGAATGTTTATATATGTGTTAGTTTTTGTACACCACCATATAAAGGCACGATGTGAAAAGCTGATAGTCTAATAGCATTTTTCTTTGAATATAGCAGATACAAATATCCACTTTTAATACGTTATCACAAATCTGTGACGTGTATATACAGGTTTGTGATGTCTGATGCCAAAATTTAATTTCCGTGTTTTCGAGGATTTAGTAAGGATTATTATCTTATCCTATATTTTATCTTACAATGTTAATGTGAATATTTCATAGTTACTGTATAGGTAGTGGGGAAAATGAGTATTGTTGATGAATGTAAGATTTTGTGTTGTGTTGTGTTGTGTTGTGTTGTGCTGTTTATATTTACATTTAGATCATAGTATATACATATTGTTATTTGTTCACATTCAGAAACCTTTAAGGGTTGATTTTCACTTGGCTGCCACTGTAACGTATGTACTGTATTTTAAATACGTTATACATATAAGTTTTAGAAACGCATCATAATCATTAGACATGTAATAAGCGAGTGGCACGAGGAAATGAGTGGTGTACATAGACTTTAAATTTACTTCGCAAACATACATATTTTTAATTATTAAGAATCATCACATCAATTTGCCCTAAAGATTAGTAAAACAATGTAAAATGGAAACTTTCTTAGTTTCATAACGGTGTAAAAAGTTTGTGTATCCTTTAGGTACATGCTGAAAATCGTTCAACCGTTTATTAATAAGTGGCTAATCAAATTGACACCGGTGACCGAAGGCAGGGTGAATGAATTAGATCTAAGGGACTGGAACAAATTGTTTTTTGTATGCCTAAGGTTCTTATGCCCAAAGGTTAAATAAAATTCGTTACTTAATCCGTCTGGTTCAATCTACATCTTACCCGATTAAAAGCGAATACTAGAAATTTTACATGTTGGTAATTTCTCTTTTCAAACATAGCAAATACACTAGAGATCAAGTACAAATCATTGGGGAACATGGAACATATGATACTTATAATTATCTATAACCAAAGGGGAATAGAAACAGTTGTATTCATTAGCAAGTAGCTCATTATCGCCTCTAGGCATAATTGTGGTTAATTGCGCTTGTTGATCAACGTATAGATTGATCAAGAAAGATTTATAAATTTATAAAAAAAAAAAAAACAATAAAATACTTTCATTGACGAGTGGATTCACAAAAGCTATGTCAACATTAATCATCTATCTGACTGCAAGATGTGTCTATTTTGTTCGCAGCTAAATACATAGTTAAATAAATGGGATTATGATGACAGTTGAATCAATAGTACTGATGTGTTATATTTATATATATTCCCACAAAAGCAATGTTAGTTTTCCGTCATAATGCTCCGAGTACGATTACGCGGACTAATACAAATTCGAGCCGGTAGGCATTATGACGTAAAACTAACATTGATTTCATGGGAATATATATTTATCACATAATTAAGTATTTACAGATATTTTTTCTACAATTTTGAATCAAATTTTACGAATACTGCATCGTTTCATCGCACTGTATTCTTCATCACCTATTAAAAAATGGCGTCCGATGTTGCGAGGTCAAGTTTACGTACACACAGTGTGCTGTGATTTCTCAACCACAATTAGCGGTTGTAACCTTGCAATGTACATGTAATCAAATTTAGTTTTACACACGTAAGTAAAATTTGTCTGAATGCGTCTTTTGTTCAGCCATTTTAATCATATTTGCTCGGAATGTGTAAGTTCGGAGCTCTGAGCTCGACAGAAAATCGGAAGTAAGCTTGCCGGCTGCTACATAATCTGCATGATTTTTAAATTTATGAAATAAAAATAAAAGTACCTCTACGTGTTTGACTCATGCCACCTAAGGATATATGTAACGTAATGTGTGCATTTGGGTTTTTAAAGCACATAATTATTATGATAACTTGATCGTAGCATGGGATAAGCAGGAATACTCGAACAGTAGAAAGAAAAAAAAATTCGGTAGAACAGGGGTGATATGGATTTTTGATCTGCCCTGTCTGACGTCACACAGGTGAAGATTTGCACGTATTTATGTGATAATTATTAGTATCGTACGTAGCGTAGGAAAGGATATATATTGTCGTTACACTGTATGAAGTGCCTTCATTTGTATAGAGTGACGTTCATACAATTCTAAGATAACCATGTATCACATGCCTGTAAGTACACACACACACACATTTAAATAGCATTACTGAAACATATGAACAATTTTAACTAATTTTTGTAAATTGTATTTTATTTCTATTGATTACAAAGAAGGTGGATAGGAAAAACGCATTGTACTTTTACAAGACTAACAATGTGTGTATGTGTGATGTAAACATTGTGTACAAACGATCACAAACGATATTCCTGTCTGAATAAAACGAACACGGAATAGAAATGAAACATGTATATATAAATGTATATATATATATATATATATATATGTGTGTGTGTGTGTGTGTGTGTGTGTGTGTGTGTGTGTGTATATATATATATATATATATATATATATATATATATATACATATATATATAACTCGGTGGGTATCAATCTGCTAAGACAGTGCTCTATACCACAGTGGCAGAGCGTAATAGTTTTGGTAGTACTGGAACTCTTTCTTGCAATGGGTGTAACTCGGAGTTTCACGCATATTGCGATCATCAGACACTCTGATGATCGCAATATGCGTGAAACTCCGATTTACACCCAAGAAAGAGTTCCAGTACTACCAAAACTATATATATATATATATATATATATATATATATATATATATATATATATATATATATATATATATATATGTGTGTGTGTGTGTGTGTGTGTGTGTGTGTGTGTGTGTGTGTGTGTGTGTGTGTGTGTGTGTGTACTACATTTGTAGATCGAATACAACAATTGTTAATTTTAGAGTGTCATATTTTCCTAATTTGGAAAATGAGAAAAAAGTTGATGCCGTTATCTTAGAGTAATAAGTTTTAAAATTATTAAAATCTGACAATGAAACTAATAATATCGAAAATCTATTTTTATTGGTCACAAACATTTGTGACATAGAATTACTTTGAACTACTTTCTTGAAAGCAATGTTTAGACTGAGACTGCCTAAGTTTATGGACTGGAGAAAACCGTTAGTTCCATATTACGATACCGGACTTCAATAATATTTTCCTCATTGGCGGGAACTCACTATCACTAACACTGCGTGCCCTAACCCTAACAGTCACAGTAGCTTCCATTTTGCTTGATTTTTTTTTAATGGGTTGGGATTAGGCATCTATGGTATTAGAAACTTTCTTCGCTTCACTTGTTGAGTTTGTGATCCCATAAGTGGCTAACCCCAACCAGTTCAGAAAAAGTAAGCTGTTGGGGATTGTAGACAATTACTTACTGCAAGTCACACGTGAATATTAATGAAAATATTTGTTCTTTTTATGAGTACCACACAATCTATGCATTATTATGGAAATGAACAACTGTAACACTATGTCACGTGACTAAGTAGATAATAAATTTCACACCAAAATACCTATATAAACATCATTTACAAACAATATCCCTGTCTATGGCGCGTTTTCAGGGAAATGATTATACATAACTTATTTGAGTTGACCACTTCTCTTTGTACAACCTATTTTGCTCTTGGATAACTTATTTGAGTTGACCACCACTCTTTGTACAACTTATTTTGCTCTTGGATAACTTATTGAGTCGACCACTACATTTAAAACATTTCTGTCTCCTCTTCTATAACTTATATACATATACCATTTCTCAATCGTGTTTTCACCTACACATTCACAACATGCACATGTACATCTCATTCAGTTACATCTTGTACGATGTTTTCTTCTCTTCTACTTATATGCTTACATATTCAGCATACACAATTTAGCATCCCTAACATCCTCTTCAGTGAACATGTTTTCTCGTGCACATACGGCACTACGCATCATACATAATCTGCCATTACATCAAAGAGCATCATCAAGGGTTTGTGTTGATTTTTAAAGAGTGGCTGAGGGGTTCTCATGATGTTTAACCCAAAAAGCAAAAATTGTAATCAATCAGGCACCGATGAAGTCTTACCACCCAAATAACACATGTTGTGTTGTGGACCATCAGTATACTCTGGCCGTTAACTTACTCATCATCAGCCAATAAGGAATGACACAAGTAAACAAAACAAAAACACATCTCTTGGAAATGTAGAAGTTTAATATTCGTTGTGTGGGTATTCTTACCCTATTTTAATATAAGCTTATAGTTCCCTTCCTAGTGTCTTGTGTTTTGAATGTTTTGATACTCTCCAGAGCAGAAAACAGCAATGTACATAACCGCATACCAATGCCTGGTGATGTATTTCCGGATCATGATACACTTTTAAGAATAATACAGTGCACATTTGAGTTAACTTATTCGACACAGTAATCATCTCCAGTGGCTTAGGGGTTTTCAAATAGGTCTACCAGCAGAAAGTGCAATTGGTAATTGAATGAGATATACACATGGTGTATGTGTGTATGTGTAGGCGAATACATGAAGGGGAAAGTATGCATGCAAATAAGTTATCAAAATGAAGAACAGATGTACAAGATGTACAAAGTGTTCGACTCAAATAAGTTACTGAAGAGCTAAATGTGTTGTCCAAAATGTAGTTGTCGACTCAAATAAGTTGTCGAAAGACATACAAAATTTAGTGGTCGACACAAATAAGTTATGCATTAGTATGTTCCTGAAAATGCACCATACCTGTCTGAATCAAAGCAAAACGAAATAGAAATGAAACATAACATGATATATAATCATACAAGCATTGGAAGTGATTTTAGAATATTATATTTATTAATTTGGCAAATAAACATAGGGTTGACTAGTTTACATTAGGAAGGGGCAATAAATAATTAAAGGGACTATTGAAATCTGACAAAATAACAAATAATGCAGAAATTTGATTAATTATTAAAACGATATATATATATATATATATATATATATATATATATATATATATATATATATATATATATATATATATATATATATATATATATATATATAACCCATCGAAGCTAACCTGAAAATTGTAAATTACCTCGATATCGTATTAGACCTTTCCAGTGGGAAATGACAGAAAACCAAATGACAACCCAGTCTACATCAATTCACAGTCAAATCACCCACCGGTTATCATCAAGCATCTCCCAGCAGCCATAAATAGAAGACTATGTGACATCTCATGTAATCATAATGTTTTCAACCAGGCAGCACCCCTTTATGATGACGCACTCAAGGCAAGTGGCTATAAAGACAACCTTGCTTACACAGATAGAATTGACACCATCAAGAGACGGAGAAATAGGAGACGTAATGTCATCTGGTGTAATCCCCCATACAGTCAAAACGTAAGCAATAACGTCGGGAGAATTTTCCTCCAACTTCTTGGGCGTCACTTCCCTAAGGAGCACAAGTTACATAAAATTTTCAACAAGGGGATGAGCTAAAGTTGTATGAATAACATGGTTTCCATCACCAAAGCTCACAACAATATGATCCTTAAACGCGTAAACGAAGCTCCCATAGGGACCTGCAACTGTCCTGATAAATCAACTTGCCCGCTTGATGGGAAATGCCAATCAGACAATATCGTCTACAGCGCCCAGGTCAAAATAAACAACAGAGATACCAAATCCTACATTGGCTCAACAGAAAACAGCTTCAAAACGCGTTACGGCAACCACAAGTGTTCTTTCGCCAATAACAAATATGGAAATTGTACTGAACTTTCAAAGTGTGTCTGGAAAATAAAGGAGTCGGGCCACCAGTATTCCATCAACTGGGCTATCATTGTCCATGCAGCCGCCTACTCTAATGCAACAAAAAGGTGCAACCTGTGTCTTACAGAGAAGATGTTTATCATCAGTGCAAATAAATTGGGGCTCCTCAATAAACGATCAGAACTGATTTCAAAGTGCCGCCATGAAAACAAATGCCTTCTATCATTCCACCATGTCACTCCTCAACGCGCATCACATCCGGGTACCAGTTCTTCTGCGAGTTCGAATTCTATCACTTGAATTTCCGTTATTTAGTCGTCTGAAGATCGCATTCAAGCGATATGGATATCAAAGTAACACTAAATCAAAGCTGACACAAGCATCTTTTTCGTTTCCAGATCTAAATTTCTTATAGTGAACATTTGGTTTGTTTGCAATAATGTCACTGGTCAGTGACTTGTCTAACGTCAATCTCAATAACTATGTTGCATACTGCTTCGATTCAATATCAGTCGCACCTCATTTCAACGTTGTGTTTCGATGTTATCAATGTTAAACGTTTAAGGGTTATAGAAATTGGCCATTTCAAGTGCTTGCATGGGTAACTTTCCTTTGCTCATTTCATTACGTGGGTCATTTTCATGAACTAACTCATCCATGTGAAAAAGTGGGCAATTGCACAAATTGGGTGTAGTGTGTAGTGTGTTACTGTATACAGTAACACAACGAGTAGCTGCCAGTTGTCTGATGAACGCATTGAGCGTGAAACTCGGAGTTACAACTTAGCACCTCAAGTTCCAACCAACTTACTTTGATTATTCCCGCCCTGCTTACCCAAGCATCGAGCACTGTATTCTACGAGTTTGATACTATTTACTATATATATATATATATATATATATACATATACATATATATATATGTATATATATATATATATATATATATATATATATATATATATATATATATATATATATATATATATATATATATATATATATATATATATATATATATATATATAGCAAAACCTCTTTTAGCTAAGTCATCATTCGTGTATGATTTATATACAATCATGTATGGATACAAAATGTACATTTAGTGTAATATAAAGTCCAATTTAGTTAGACTTATATAATGTAAGATATTCCAACTACATCCATGCATAAATGAAAGAATAAGTTTTAAAAAATGTAATGAGTAAAGAAAATACGACGTATTCCCAAAGTACCGAAGACATAATTCAATAACGGGAAATTACACTTCGAAGCTTCTCACTTAATGACTATTACGTGTTAAGCAATAAAATGAAACATTGAATGGCAAATGGCCTGGGGTGACAGATAAAATGACCTGTAAAGAAAGCTAATTCAAATTTGATTATGAATATTGATATCTCTAAAGTTCGATTAATTTAAGAATGTTTCTTAACCTTATACAATATGCAATATCGTCTTTTGTCATCATTTCCATTTTATTTTTCAAATGACAACACACACAGACACACATATGTATACACACACATACACACACACACACACGGAGAGAGAGACATACAGACACATTCTCTCTCTTCCTTTCATCCATCTTTATCTTGCACCCTTTCATTGTTTGTCTATGTAAATCTATCTTTATCTCTCTCTCTCTCTCTCTCTCTCTCTCTCTCTCTCTCTCTCTCTCTCTCTCTCTCCTTCCATTATTCAATTCATACTATCTTGAATTCGGCAAGAGAGTGGTTGGCTGATTTGCAAATAAATAAAAACAAAAATAGATTTAATACCAAACGCAGCCAAACACTCCCCTGCCGACTTTAAATAATATGGAAGTTTCGAACAAATAATACAGACTAACACACAAAAGTAGGTGGATGAAAAACTCAGCACATAAGGAGAAGATAGAATAAACCGCAAACAATCGCAACTGCTCTGATTATCATTTTGGTTTACGTTACATGACTGAAACGATAATTAGTATGATCGAACATCTTGGTCAGGAACATTATATGTTTATTGTGTGTATATATATTTGGTATGTGTGTATGTGTGCTGCGTCTGACAGTATCAATATACATGATAAACAAGAAAGGTGTCCTTCCTTTCAAGTCAGTATAAACTCCGTTCATTTTTACCTCCCATAAGGTTACGGGAGGTATTAAAAGGGGAATGTCTGTCTGTCTGTCTGTCTGTCTGTCTGTCTGTCTGTATGTCTGTATGTCTGTATGTCTGTCTGTCTGTCTGTCTGTTTGTCTGTCTGTCTGTCCGTGTGTGTGTCTGTGTCATCATTTTCTAAACATCGGCTGGCTCAATTGTAATGAAATTTGGAATATATAATCTATAGGGTAATGGCTAGACCTGATTAATGAAATCAACTAATTATGCAATATCTTAAGACTGCATACTTCAATTTCAATATAATTTAGTATATTCGTTTCCATTTACTCATCCTCGAGTGGCTTGTCCTATTCATTATGTGTTTCAATAGAACGTTTGGCTCCAGGTAGTTTCGACTCTTGCTCTTCCTTAGACTCTTGTCTAGCTCGGTTCCTTCGATTTTGCATTGAAATATATCTCTTTGATAAAGATGAATGTCTGCGTGAAGAACTCATTGCTGTTATCTGTACCGACCCATCTCTGTGAGATGCTACCAGATGCAATGTTCTTCGGCAGTGGTAAATTAGTGTCTGCATGTCTCTCTGCAATGCAAAGCAAAATACATTAATGTTTATGGTTTGTCACATTTTCTAAATATTTGGTGTTGTTAGCTGTTTTACAACTTTCAACAAAAAGGAAATCGGTGTTACGTAACACAACCTGAATTTATGCATGTTTATAGTTTTTACTGCATATTTCAAAGGTACTTGCATTATTGAACCATAGACCTTACACGATTGGACCTATCGAGTCACACTCTACCATCATCTGTAATTTACGTAACTCAAACTTTGTATTAAAATAGAATTCATTAACAATTCAATGACGTAATTTATCATACTATTAAACGATGCAATCAGCAATTCTAACGATGCCAGAAGACAATCGTAATGTTGTAGAAGAAATGCACTAACATTAATATTATACTGGAATGTGGTTTTATTTAAGTAGTATCACTTCAATGAAAAACGTATATACACAACTCAGCATGTGCCACTTTAAAAGGCGGTTTGCCCAATGATCGGGTACGGAAGAAGGAGAAGCAACAAACATGTGTCAACATGAACAGTGCTCGTGTAGTCAGTAGTAAAAGTATTCTTTTCTACCGAGTGAAAACATAACCTCAATCTTCCAAGTATCAGATTTGGTAATGCGTATGTTTTACATTGTCTACTGAACGTGAACGTGAACGCTTCCTTTTCAGCTGTGATTGTTTCACATATAAAAACACCTGGACTCCTTGGTATATTGGCATTCGTTCAACATTATATGTTTAAATTAGCATGCCATATCGAAATAAATGTACGACACAACACATTGCTCTATTCATATTGTTCCATTTTAATGGAATTATGTTATTATCTGCATTTCTATTCAGAATGAAACATTAGTTATCACAAGGAATGAGAATTAGTTTCGAATGCTTTTCAAATCTGAAAACAATCTTTTCACCTCCCTTAAATACAGTATAATGCTCTCACCTACAAATATACCAAATGTACCAAATGATATAAAATTTGAACCTTGCATTCTCGAGATATTGCCTAACGGTCGAAAATCATCTTGAGTATCACGGAATGGTTTTCTCAACTTCCAGTCGTTACCAGGAACCATTAATCAAAGTCAATATACGTACATTATGCAGTACATGATCTGCACAGTCTCGAAAGGGTAACAGACGACGATAAGCACAGTGAAGGTTGTTCCCGAAACAACATGGCAATCCGCATAGGTTCATTCCTTTAATTATTGTGTGTGTATGTGTGTGTGTGTGTGTGTGTGTGTGTGTGTGTGTGAATATTCTTTGAAAGGATTTATCACACAAATGGATGACCATTAAATTTGACCAGCGTAAACACTGATCAACTTGACATTGATAAATTACGAGTTGAAATGAGGTGTGGTATACAAAATAAAGTTGGTAAATACTGTCATTAGTCAATGTCATGGCTGATGGCATAACATCTCTCTTTGGAATTGCTGTTATAACTATGAAGATATTTTCTCATAGAAAGTTTTCAAAAGGTGAAATTTAACATTCTTATAAAGTATTAGACTTCCGTACCCTGAATCTGTCGCTGAGAAAGACATATATTATAGGATTAAAAATGGTATCGGAGATCAGCATCCATATGTAGATAGCGATTCGGGTTATCCTTGTAACATGTGGATGTGTGGAAAAGTACTTCCCATTGTAGGTCACAACAAACAAATTAAAGATGTTAAGTGGTAACCAGCATATTGCAAAGAGGATTACAGCAGCAATCAATGTCATCATTGCCTAGAATAAAATAAAAAAGAGACAATTTATGCATGCCAGAAACACAGACAATTATCTACGTTTTGTAATTATGTCTAATCATTTTAATATGAATGGTGAGGTCTGACTGTACACTTAGAACATATATTCAATATTTCATCGGTACATTTCTACTCATAGTATTTACAAATCAATATTGGTAAATTAATGACTTAATTTAACTCTTGTCATAACATAGTTTCTGTAACTTCTATTTTCTACAAATGTGCAGACACGCACACACACACACACACACACACACACACACACACACTGGCGAGGGTCATGGAAATATTCTAGAAACTAATCAAAGTCCATTTTTCAACATGTCACTTCTCATTGGGCAAAATTAAACCAACTACATTCCAACTAATAAAGTGTACCAATTGAGATATGAGGATAGGTGGAAAACCAGATTTAAATCGAATACATTATGTAATGGCAAATTCTTTGGATTTCCGTTTCTATACACAATAATTGTTGAAATTTAACAACATGACATAACTGATTAGTTATGTTTGAATTATATACCAAATTTAACTGAATTTGAAGATTGCATTTTATCTTCCGTAAGGAATGCTATATATTATCGATGAAAAATCTGTGTGTCGGTCTGTGTGTATATATGTACCATCATTTTCTCAAAAATCTCATTCAAATAAAATTTGATATACCTGTTTTTAGGGTAATGACTTGAACTGATTACGTGTTTGTAAACATACCATGGATATTATTGAGCTATTTGCATAATTACTTGTTTTCCGTTATTAGACTATATTTTAAGAATGCATTATTTATATTCAATATTTGGTACATACATCTATAACAACAACGTGCATGCGTGATTTAAAGTTTGATAAAATATCTTGTAGTTTTTATGACTCATTTGCATAATTAATGATTTCGGTAGAATGCATGCTTTTCAAAATGAATATAATTTGGGACATGCTTTAAACAAAACAAAGCAAAGGACACATGTCATGTTTATGTAGCTTTAACTTTTAAATGAGTCATTTGCATAGTTAATGGTTTTCAGTAATTTGGTTATATATGTGCCAGCTTCAAGAGTGCAAGCTTCAAGTTCTATATAAATTGATACATACATTTATTTCGCCAGGGTGCGCATGTCTCATAATGCTTATCGATAAAATGCTTAGTATTAATTTGCATAATTGATGGCTATGTTTGTACTACAATATAGTTGCTTTAATTTATGAATATGCGTGAAATTGGTTGAAATCATTACCTTATCCGATGTTTTCTTTTTTTGTTTTCTTTTTAAAAATTTATTTCAAAATTGTATCTAAATATCAATCAGTATCATAACGTCTTTAAAGAAATGTAATATGTACCTTTTTATTTGCTAAAGTCCGAGCTTTCTGCTGCGAAGATTCGATCTGTCCAGGTAGGTGACGTTTGTACAGAGTTGAAGCAGCTCGAAGGTAGCACACGCTTACAACAACGAAGGGAGCAGCATAAGTTGTAGTGAACAGCAACCACATGTATATTTTTGATATGTGCTTTGATAATTTTACATGACAGAGATATACAGTTCTACCGTCAACAATCCTGTAAGATTTGATATATGCCAAGACGATACCAGGAGAAGAAAGGCCAAACGCAGTGACCCAAATAATTAGAATGATAATTATCTTCGTCCTGAAGGTTAACCTTGGCTTTAGGGGGTACATGACAACATGGTATCTCTCCATTGCAATAACCATCAAGGAGAATACGCTAACGATCTGTGACATCTGAAATTATAGGAAAACAATACCCATGTTTAATAAAATTAAACTTTAAAAAATATTGAACATGCTTTCTTTTTTAAATCTCTAAAAACTAACAAATAAACACACGCACATACATACATACATACATACATACATACATACATACATACATACATACATACACACATACACACACACACACTAACACACACACACACACACACACACACACATACATACATACATACATACATACATACATACATACATACGAGCTGCCTGATGCCAAAAGGAACCTTAACGCCGTCCACTAGATTAATTGATCGATTTTACGCGGTGCTCATCACGTGCACTGTAAATCTGCACGTACGTGTGTTTTCAGGTTTTACTTTTCCTACACAAAGTAAGTGTCGAGCTTCAAGGGGTCGTTTTTTTATCATACATTTCTCAAAACTGATAAAAAGAACATTGAACTGAAAAATAAATTTCCCGTGAGTTAATTGATAATTATAAAATTACTGGTGATATTTTGTGTAGAAGTTTAAAGTAAAAGACACGTTCAGTGTTGAAAATGATATTGTGAATGACAGTTAAATTTGAAAACAAATTCTAAACCGTATAAAACAGACTATAGGTTTATGTAAAAATCGACGTCACAATGAATAAAAACATCAATCCGTGAAGTTGAGGCCAATAAAAATAGAATTGTTTCTGGTCAGGACATTTTGTCTAATCTAAAAGAGACGCGACGACGCGAATTTTCGGGAAAATGAGATAGTTATGTTGAGATAACGAGGTGATATTATATTTTACTCCAGGAAAATGTCCCCAATGGGCTTTCATACTCAACAAACCTGACACTCAATCTACAAGTTATGGCAGTACTCTTCATTCTATTTAGTACTTTACAGCTAATGTGCATGTGGGGCAGACGTAATATGCTTGTTTATGATTGGCTCTGCAGTTGTGCCCCCCCCCCCCCGATCTGCAGACTACATGCGCTAGTCAGACACGATAAAAAAGACCGACGCGAGAGTGATGCGCGCGCTGACCATAAACATTTCTTTTTCTTCTTTTTTTTTTGGGGGGGGGCCTAATAAAAAGAATACTTTAAGTCTTCAATCACTGAAGATACATGATACACGAATGTCGACGTGACCAACCGATTCGTATTCCATCATAACGCTAACCCTTGAAATGTTATTCCCATTAAACAAACAAGTTAGTTTACTTTCCTGAAACATCCATTTTTCCCTTCCTGAGCCACTAGATACATTTGAAATTTGGATTTCAGTCCGTTATATTATGTAATCTCACGTGTCATATGTCGAGATGATCGCGAGCGTGACCTTACGAGGTAGTTTTATACGGGATAATACAGGTCAAGTATGTTTGCATCATTTCCTTGCCTCATGTACATCATGTTCGTCGGATGCGATATGTTCGTTATTATTTACATTTCCACGTTATTTCCACGTTTAACAATAATCACATAAAGTCCTTCAAGTTTGTAAACGAAGGCACTATAACTTTTGAGCTTAAAATAACTGAAAATTTACAAATAACCGTCCGTTAGAAACTACTACGTACAGCAACGACTGCGAGTAGTAACACCATGAGCAAGGTGAAATTTGGACGAAATCGCTGTAGGATCTAGTGCATCGATAAAATACAAGAACTTTGTCAACCATGACAGCTATCGATAGGCAAAGAGCTGTGTAGTGTGTCTGTCTCTATCATTTGGTTCAAATCAACACATCCACCCAGGTTTTCTAAAAAGGCAAAATAAGGCACAGAAATCACAAACAATGTTTCACTTTATTGGAAAACAAATGACCATGAATGTTTGACATAGGAGGTCGAAACCGGCCACGTAGATAGTTGACTGAATATTCTAATAAGAAGTAGAAACCCTATTACGCGTAGTATCAGTCACCTGATCTGTTTGGACCAACATTGAAGAGCTAGCTGTGTCTTTGTCTCTAGACTCTAGCCAGTGTCTGATGTATGATCTACAAACTTTAGACTATAATACTTGAAATGTGCAATGTTTGTAATAGAACACTGAATGTAAGGAAATGAGAGTTAAAGTGCAACTTAACATTTTATTGTATTATTGACAATCAGACAGTCACTTACAACATGTGTAGCTGCAATATTGAGTGGCTAGAAAATGAAAGTGAAGTTATGCCGAATCGTTTACAACTGACATATATCACAGCTGATAGTGAAGTAAACTAGGCAAAATCTGTGTGTGTATCATACAAGTTATACAGCCATAGTACACCTTAGGTCCTTGGCTGAACGACGAAAGATATTGAGGAATAACATCTGAATATCCATTACTTAAACACTTGCCTACTGCAAGAATAGTACCTACCATGGTGATGACGCATTTGTCTAACCTAACTAAATATTGGTATGTTTTATTTCCTTGATGAACGGTTTTAGATTCATATCAGTACCACACACTGTCCATGATGTAGTTTATTTGCACATTCGTCATACACTTATACTACTACTAAGCGAAATTACGCAAGAATATAAAGAAACCATCTAATTCAAGATGCAAAGTGAAATGACTAAAACAAGGCAAAACATGACATACTAAGAAGATATATATTAAAAATATCCATCCAAAAGTGTCGATGAACACTAAAAAACGGTCCTTTGTACACACATTGTCATAGTCCAGTGGGAACACTACGGGTGGGATAAAGATACATGATAGGAGCATATGCTATGGTAATACATCATATATACAGTTAACCATTCATGATTGATTGATTTTGATAATTCTGTGTTTAACTGAGGTATTAGGTGTTTAAATCAAATTGAAATGTCTACATACATGAATCATAATTAGGGCCATATTGCAGAGAAGAAAATTACAAGGGTGAAAATACATTTAAGTAGACGAAATAACCAACTAAATAAACAATTGTAGATTGAAAGCACTTCTAAATTAGCAAAACTTGTCATGCTGTGGACGAGGCAGCTCGTGTCTTTCTTTATTCTGATATTAATAAACCAATTAGAAGTTACTGTGTACCAGTCACTCACATCTAAATACCGTCAATAGAAATGAGTAAATTCAGTTTCAATTAGCACACGTAGTAATAGAAAACAAGACATTTGAAAGAAAGTTTAAATTGCTGATGTGACTGTAATTGTATTTGTATTTGTGGTTAGACAGTTTAACAACATATAAAGTTCATTCATATGGCTCTGATTTTAAATCCCTTTTAATCAATTCAATTTGTTTTTGTGTACTGACGTGCCATGTCAAGGATTTGGCAAATTTTATATAGGTTCATATAATTAATTTTCCAATTATATTGAAACAGGCGACCGACGGTACGGATACAGGGGCCACTATGGATACAAACAGCAGAGATCTGCCTATACTATTCTAATTCAGGGCCGCACAGTCTCGCTAACTGTGCATACATCACTATTTTAAACGGTTTAATTTGATGTTTTGACCAATCAGATCTCTCGATTTGCACGATCAATAAGCTGTCACTTTCCATCTGTACGTCTACTTAGCCAGTTATATATTAAATTTTGTATTAAATATTTCGAAATCACTACTTGTGTCACGTTTCGCAAATATCATTATCACTATACATACATACATACATACATACATACATACATACAATACATACAATACATACACCTTCATAGTATAGAACAGGCTGTTTCCAAATAAATACCATCTGTTGAATGTATGTACATATTATAATATCACTATCAAAAATATCAGAGTTCAAACATATTCCATCTACCCTATTCTGACCCATTATACAAGTGACGTACGTGTTGAATATTCACAATGCTTCTGATATAGTTTTACTAATGGGTGAAATGTCAATTGGCAGCTATACACGGTTTAAAATAATATTCCCTTCCTAACACCACTTTCACTATACAATGTATATACGAAATAAAAAAAAAATATGTTTCGTTTTCGTATACCAATGTTTTCAGGATTCTAACCAGTGCTTGTATCAATACCCTGCTATGCAAAATGTAAAATCAATCAATCAATCAATCAATCAATCAATCAATCAATATAACCTCCTTAGTGATTCACAAAGGTGACTTCGCTCGACCATATATCTCTGTACATGTATGCACATTACCTTTGATGAAAGGCTTATATTTGCTGGCATACATACATACATACATACATACATACATACATATATTACATAATACACGCGCGCGCGCGTGCGTGAGTCTAAGTGTATATGTGTGCATATACCTGACACTGCATGTTTATCTCATTTTGTATTAACTTCCTTAAACATTTATCTAGATAATTAGATATACATATATATATCCCCATATGAGGAATTGAAAACACAATACTTTCATTAGTCTAATTCATCTAAATTGCAATGACATTCAAATAGGAAATATCAAAGTTCGTGATGTAAACCAAATTTCGTTATCTTTTTGTGAACTATTGTAAAGTATCAATATTTGGATAGTTAAATTTGTGAAAGGCTCTTTAATATTGCATTGTTCGCTACAAGTACACCTGACATATGTTACTGACGTGTACATAGTGAGCACATCGACAAGTATTATGGTTGCAGATGCCATTTAGTTGTTAGGTGACGAGTTATTAAATCTGCCTAAATGTGCGTCACGTGTCATTTGTTTGGATATTTTGTTATTTATATTGAATGCTCAAAGGTTCACTTGGACAGAAAACAGTAAAATAAATATAGTTATTCGTAATTTCTTAGTTTAAATATGTTATCGGGTGAGCCAATTTTTTAGGGAAGGAAACATGTATTGTTATTTCTCAGCAATAAAGTTTCCACTCTGCGAAACTCTTTATATAAACTCTCCAAAATGTGGTAGCATTTCTTTAAGTTTACAAAAACAACTGACTTACTTACTAGATAGAGTTATGAATATATAATAATTGCTACCAACCGGAACTCCAGGCCGTCGTGAAATGTTTATTAAAAATGCATATTCTTTCATATATAATAGCATTGACCCTCCACAAACGATGATAACAGCTATTCTGTCTAAACAAAAATGTCGCATAGTTCCAGAACGAGGCCGTTGCATTCATGTTATTATAAAAAGCTGCACTAGCAATAGCCTGTGTTTAAGTTTTGAATCAGACATCCAACAATGTGTTTACTGAAAATTGTTTTTAAAAAAAAGATAATTGAATTTTAGGTATATTTTATTCATCATTAATTTGTAAAGTAACATGTTGAAATCTTGAGTGCTCATTGTGGGCGCGGACAAAAAGATATATTAAATATAGGTAACCGAACACTTGTTAACAAGCCTGTTCCGACTGCAGCGAGTGCAGGTTTATGCACCGTCACTTATATATATAAATTAATAAACAATCCTCGTAAAAAATCAATTCAAATAAAGTTATTGTTCCATATTCCATGGAATATTGCATGATGTACTTTGCAAATGAAGGAAGAAACTGATACAAATTTGAGGAAGTTACGTGTTTGGTGACGTAGATTTCTCATTAGGCCTATTACTAATAAAGCAGGGCGACATAAGTAAAACTAAAATTGCATTTGAAATCTAGAAGGTGGATAAAGTTGTATTATCAAGGTTCATAAATAATGTATCACGTGGCTAGCAAATAATCAAAAGATAAGTGCAGCTGACTTTAGTGAGAACTGGTTTTGAATTTCTCAACTTTTAAATAATATCACTACAGTTATTAGCATTTTATCAAACATAACTTTTCGAACTCTGTTTTTACTTGTTACTTGTCACCGTACATTTATTACTTACTGCCCACCTGGCTTTTTCCCAGTTATGTTTGTGTATGATAAATACAATTCTTAAATTCAGGCTGCGGAGGACATTTGTATCCACAGAACATTCACCAATCGAACACAGATTGCAAGACAAATGGGTACTATTCATTTGGGCTTGTTATTTAAGCAATATAAAATTCAACTATAATAAACAGCATAGTCCAAATTCATTTATGCATAGACCGGTGGGTGGAGGGTCTATGATTTATGTAACTCAATAATTTGCTAAAAATTCCAAAAATAACGGTAATGCGTAAAAAGTGTGATTTTTTACGTACATGAAGGGACTTGAAAAAAAAACATTCGGTAAACATAAGTAATCACTTGACCACTTGTAATAACAAAACGTAAAATTATCTATGCATGAATACGCTCAAATAAATGGGAAATACAACACATGTAACACAAACAGGGCGTGACGTAGGTAAAGATGACTTGTTTATCAAATAAAGAATACCTAATATAGTATAATAACAAACTCATTACATATTCTTGATATCCTTTGCAATTTACTGAGCTACAAGCATTAATTTGGTACATATATTTATTTTCAAATCTAGTTTAAAACAGAGTAAAGTTTTGGTTTCATGCATTAAATATTCAAAAAAATATCATTATCCCATCCATCCATATGGAAACTATAAAGTAACACTTAAGGTATCTTTTTCTATTATCCTCGTCAATAATTTACGGTCGCTACGTAATCCATTTTAACGGCTGAGACAAGTGTTAAAACTTTCTATAAGCCAGACTGACAGTCAACACTTAACAAAAACCAGTCGCTTAATCTTTTGCACTAGAATCAATAACAACCAATCTAATGTTCCATTTAATAGCTTATGGACATTGTTAGCTCAGCAGCTAAAAGGAACGTTCAGTTTTAAATTGATCCAGGTTATTTATGCAGTTCTGGGTGCTTACATTCCTATATGTAATGTATAAATCACAAAATCACCATATGATGATGAGGTGATCGCTTGTTCTCAATTTAAATGCTGGTGAGTTACAATAAGCCGTCTTTAAAATTAACTACAGGGTTTTTTTTACTCTACACAAGATATTGAAGGTGTCAGGGGATATTTAGTATACGCAAGTTTGCGTTTTTTTCAGTGTCGAAACTCTAATAATAGTGTAGTCAAAGGATCAGAGGAGGTCACCGTGTACCCCCAAGTAGTATTTTGTACGTGGATGATCAGTTTATCAGTTTGTCAAAGAAAACATATTGTATACATGGCCGTAGCCTGACCAAATTGCCAGGTGGGGGGGGGAGCAGAACTTTGTCTTGGTGCCATCATATCGTATTTAAGACTTAGAAAGGTGGCTAATTTACATAAATTTGCATGCAATTTACATCATACCTATTTTAGCATACGCAATTAAATATCATATGTAAGGCCAGAAAAATATTAAAAGCTGTTCAACGGGCAACCTGACTCATCACATTGGTTAGGTAGGTCGATTTTTTAAATTGTTTTTGACAATGCTTGACAGGACTAAAACACAAACCATATATAATGATAGCAAAACATTTCAGGTGGAGTTTATATACAACGTACATGTATTCAGTCATTTTGATTTGATTTCTTGCGATTTCTCTACATAGCAATCGATTTCCATCAGTTCTACAGTTAGGAAATGTACACAATTTACGGTTAAACAAATTGTATAGCTCCTCTCACCCTTTCCTCTCAAAAAAATGTTAAGACCCGCCAAATGAAACTCGAGCATTATTTTAGCCACCCTTTCTGTCACCTGCACTGTGGAGATATAAAATTATATGGTACAATGATACATTAAAATAACAGTGATAGCCAACTACAATAATACTCCGAACGAATTATTTTACAAAGGATGAGGATTTCACATGCTTAAGGAGATATCTCATAATGAGCTCTAACCTATACAGGGAGGTACTTAGCCTTCCATCTTGTTTTGGGAGAAAGACAATTATCACCTTGATCGCTACTGATAGGAAGGAGACACTTCCAAAGACGAGAAGAAATTGAAAATAAGACACTGTAGGAGGCCATTTAGAATCATAAAATATCAAACCATAGACATAATATAAAGTCTTACAATGCTTGAATATGGTAATAAAATACCAGTACATATTATATGGAAGTGTATTTTGTTGTGGCAAAGCTGATAGTTTGCGAATGTGCACTTGGTAAATGACTTCTTCCGAAGTTTAATTTGGTACCGAAAAATCCCGAATAAAAAGCAAAACATTTCAAGACTTTCAGGCTACCAGACTTTTGATGGCCCAATGACTGCTCAGCCCACTTCCCATGGTCGTAAACATTCGCTCAATTCGTTTTTAATAGTGCACGTTGGATATGCAACAGCTTAATTTAATCTCAATTCAAGCTTGAATGCATCGTCAGTACCAAGTAAACCACTTTATAAGATATTATATAATATGGAATAGATTCAAATGTATATTGTTACATATACTACTCAGATAATATAAAGAAATCTCCTTAATTTTGAAACAAAGTGTGCATTTTACTGAGGATATACTGCCCATCACCATACACAATATATTGAAATGCCAAAAATATGGGTTGTTCGGGTCCGTTGACCAGCTTTTTAAATATTTCTGATCTAATGTATCTTTTGAAAGTAGTTGCCGAAAAGATGTCACATTCAAAGTAAAAAACAACAACTTGTAAATTTAAAAAAAATGGATGTTGCTTTCTCATATGATTAACACAACAAAATAACCCTCTTCTTTATCCAAATATATGCCCTAAAGTCTGTATATAATGGGAAGGAACTAACATTTTGAAGAGACATTTTTTCTATTACCTTATGTCGGAACCCAAGGTGAACTCAGTATAATGAAAACTGAAGTTTAAATTTTGATGTCGAAAGTACAGCTCTGTTTACAAATTCAGGGCCATTCTTTCAATAGCAAATTGTCGCTTCAAAATGAATTGCGAAATAACGCTAGTGTCAGTGCAATGAGACAATTATATCAAACAACATTTCAACCAATGACAACGTCGAACACAATTGAAAGTGGATCTTCAAAAAGTGGATCGGAAACTGCGTATCTTGTTTAAAAGTTTTTCAGGGCCACCAAATATTCCATAAAGTGATCTGCCATTTTATCAGTATATGTTTTAATATAAGGAACAATATGTACATTAGATTGAGCGTATCTTCGGAGTCACTGCATACAGGCGACTTCACGTTGAATGACTTTTTCCTTTGACGTTATACAAAATGGTATGTTTACCCCGTCTTTTCCTGACAAATGTCTAAATACTAGTAGACTGTTGGTCACGACGACGTCTTCAAATGAAGGAGACTTTCAAGACTACTAATAACGAAATAACTGGACTTGCTGTTGTTTTGAATGGCAACATATTATAATTACATCGTTATTAACTTCATACCTGGACGATTGAAAACATTCATAGACATATTTGAAGACTACTATTATTCACGGAAAATGCATCGATTAGTAATCGAATTGCATTATATCTCTAGATATGTATGTAATAAAGTTGTATTATCACTGTTAAGTTGGCACGTAATGTATCATATGGAAATCAACTCATATTGTCGACGCCTTCTGTGAGAACCCAGTGATCTTAAATTGCCCCGATATTTTAAATATTGCCTGTATCAAGAGGTGCCGATGCAGTTTTGTTAATAGTTGATCCATCGATACGATGCGAAGCGAATCTCTGTACGTGATCTATGTTGTTTTTTGTTATATGTCATCTTCTATTCAGTATTCACAAAAAGCTGTTTTGTTTGTTTGTTTGTTTGTGTTTGTTTGTTTGTTTGTTTGTTTGTTCTTTGTTTGTTTTATGTATTGACGTACTTTGTGTTGATAAATACACTTACATATTTCTAAGTTTTAAGGTCTCCATATAGAAAGTAATTAATTACAAAAAAACCTGGTTTGCTACATGAAAATAAATCTTAAAAAAGAACACATACCATGTCAGTGATAATAACTCTGTGAATTGAAAAGTAAAGTGTACAAACTTTGTGTTTGATTTTATAGGAAGATAATACAATAGTTAAACACAACTTGAAACCACACGTAAATTATTCTATTTTGTGACAGTGAAAAGCGTCAGATGAAACACATAGTGAATGTGACGTAGTGATTACGTATGTTTACACAGTTTGTTTACAAATCACATCCTGTCTTTACAATAACACATTTGTGCACAAGTACAAACACAGACTTCACCTATACTTTTTCACGTTATTTTTTAATGTTGAAAAAAAATTAAAGCTCTTAAAATTCAAAGTAAATACTCTTTTTTAGTCCATATGGCCACTGTAAAGAAATCTGTAAAGCGTTTTGTCCTTTCCCCATCAATGACAGGAATCAGCAAACACGCCATACGGGAGATTTGTTATCAGAAAACATTTCAGAAAAAAACATATTTGCCAACTGATAACATAGAGGTATTGTTACCTCAGCAGATTTTTAAAAAAGACTATATAATGACTAATGTAACATAATCGTCACAAAATAACCCATTCCTTCTGTTTTTTTTAAAAATTTATACAAGTTGGTTTTTACCTCCATTATCTTTTTCCCGTTTATTTTATTCGCTACTGACGTCGTATTCCATACTACTTTAACATTATGAATTATTTGATAAACACACAGAAGATCCCGGTTGTGAAGATATTGATTGGAAGCATTGTAAACTAATTTATTAGTATTTTCCAAGGTGATATTACTGTCACCTTAAAAATGAGTCAAAGTTTGAAAAACGTCAGTTTGCTCAGGAGAAAAAAACAAAATCTCAAATCTAATTGATTGAGACAACTGTAATTTCCAATAACGTGCATGATGAACTTCAATTTTTGATGTTACTATATAATTGGCAATAGACGGAACTATAGGGGTCAATTCTGTGGCGCCTGTCATTCTCCAAGGGCTGTAATCAATCACAAATGTTGTCATTTAAGCTTTCGAAAAACCAACGGAGTTATGTACCTTACTTGTACAATTGGCTCGTCCACTGCTTACATTGTTTTTATAAATAATAAAACAAATACAATTCATAAAATTACATATTCATGACACGTGTTTCCTGAAAGTGGTAAATTGGTTTATATTTTGGGGAATTAATCTGATAGCGACGGGAGAATTCATTATCTGATAGTATGAATGTATCAGTCGCGTTGAATTAAGCATCGTTAAGTAATCATTCGCTCCAGAAACTGCATAAGTCGAGATTTAATACATCCCGTGGAAAAACACTGCTGCATTTGCTTCAGCTAAGGGAAGACCTCGAAAGACATACATACATACATACATACATACATACATACATACATACATACATACATACATACATACATACATACATACATACATAGACGGACAGACAGACAGACAGACAGACAGACAGACAGACGCACGTACGTACGTACATAACATTTTTTGAGTTGCACGCTACCATTCTATCACCAAACAACTAGCAATTTCTTACAGCGATATTTTTGTGGTTTCGTAACACAGTCGCTGCTGAGCAGACAATCCTACTTCATATGGCGATTTCCACTCGTGGTTTGAAAAGTAATCTGTTTTTCATGTCGGCAAGTTGACACTAACTCTATTGATATTTAGTTGAGTAGGTGGGTGATGCCTGCATCAACAATGTCATTGTAAGTGTGAGGTTAAATCTCACGATGTATTGAAATTGTATATACTCTTGCCATGTAAGGTGACATGTCACATATTACATAAGGTATTATTGCACGCCACTTGACTTGTTAAGGTGTTACCACAAGTTATAATACACAACAGCTTACAGTGGAATCTCTCGGTGACGTAGAGTAATGTAATACTACGTTACAAACATTTGTTCACATCAAATTGATTTACCAACGTATGGTTTGTTTCTGATAACATTTATACATGACTACTACTGCATATTGAGATGATGAACTGCCGTAATTTCAATACCGGACGGTAATGCAAGTCATCACAATGATGAACAATGGCCAAATGTATCACTTTCTCAAACACACCAAAGGTAGCCGAAGTGCTGAGACCATGAGTTTCCAGATTATATATATAATTACAAAACAGATAGAGAATGAATGGGTTATTTTGTGATGATTATGTTACATAAGTCATTACATACAGAGATATTTTACTGGGATCTATTTAATACTCTATTTTTAAAGTCAGCATATGTAATATATCTATACTGGAGTAAACAGTGCCCAATACATTTGTATGTAGAGCGGTATAAAACAGTATCAAGAAAGATACACAGGAGCCGTTACACACACACACACACACACACACACACACATATATATATATATATATATATATATATATATATATATATATATATATATATATATATATATATATATATATATATATATATATATATGTGTGTGTGTGTGTATATATATATATATATATATATATATATATATATATATATATATAACTAATACAACGTAAAAGATATATGTTTTAGAATTCATCATTCATTTATAGTCGTATAGTCATATAGACGTATTTTAAATGGTTTTGGGATTTGAAAAAAAAGGCACACGATTTCACATACTCGTTAATTACATTAAAATATAACAACTTAACCATAATAATTACGTCTTGTTTTCATCAAATAACAAAAGATATTCCCATTTTATATATTTTTTAATTTCTTGTAAAGAAAATGTATCTGATAATTAGTGTACTGGAGCGAAAGCTCCGTTTTGGAACGGTCATCATATTAAAATTGCACTAGTTGTAACTGGACTGTCATTTTTAGATCAACCACAATATATTCATTGAAAATTGTACAAAGTAGATGTTAATCAGCGATTAATGCTATCCACAAACAGTATAGAAACAGGTTGAAATCGTGATCGCAAGTGAGGGTGTTGATTTTTGGGTGTGAGCAAAAAATTCAATTTGATTTTATTTTCCGCATATACAGCTACAAAAGTATACGTTTACACATTGTTGATGCAATACTGTTCACGGTGAACAATATTAAAGAATAAGGTAGTGATTCTAATAAAATATTTTTTAAAAACCACACACTTTCCAATTGTAACTAGGCCAGCTAAAAATCACGACACCTGGAACAAAATATCGTCTGACTCCACAACAATCTTAATTACTAACACTGCCACATTTTATCGCCTAGTGCAACAGAAATCTTACTGAGAGATATATATGCCTAGCAGGGCAGTACAATGTCGGCAGTGTTAGTAAGATTTTTGTCGGGATAAAAGATATTTTGGTTCACATTTCGTGATTTATAATTGAATTATTAACTCTGCTACAAAAGAGGTGCATTCAGACTAAAATGTAGACATTTTGAGTTATGTGTTGACAAATAGCATAGTTAAAGGCCCCCCTTTTTGCTGGATTCTGTACTATCATATATTGTATAGTTTAAAACTTGAAATACCCTTCTTAGGTTTATTTATACTTATAGAATGATTTGATTAACCCAATTCGAAAAGACTATTGTGTTTAGAATTATAATAACAACTTTTATTGCCAGAAATTATAGGCTTACAAAATACTCTAAACATATCTACAAATGTACAAAATATCATACTGTACATAATGTAGACAAATGTCTGGCTAGGGCCACACAATTTAGTTCTTATGAACTAGTCGAGTTTGTGGCCCCAAAGAAGAACCAAGTGTGATTATGCGGTGTGTTGCGTCAGGCTGACAGCTTGGAATTAGATCGTGAAGTAGAAAACTATATAAGGTATACATGTACATGACGTATCACCAACTATAGGTCATTATTTCCTTGTTTCACCCGCCAATTGTTGTTACCCCGTGGACGATAAAATATATTTGTACAGTAATCCAAATTTATGCAGACGGTTTCGCATTCGCTATAAATTGTTTTTGGTACGAGGATATTGTTATGGAAACATTGGTTATTCAAACAGGACCGTTGCGATATCCAGTTTCTGTTTTTACATGCACCGTTCTATAGAAGGAACGCTGAATGACCAGTGTAAGCAAGTTCGTACTTGATGATGGTCGTGTTGACGTGTTTGAGTCTCACGAAAAGTGTCAAATCTACGGCTTTGGTTTTAACATTGGTGTTCGGCATTTTGTAAATCAATTAATAATACTTATACGTTATCATTAACAGTTATATTAAAATGTATCATATTTTTCATCATCAAAGACAAACATGCTTTAATCTGATAGTCTTTTTCAGTTGATTGATGATTGAAATACGGTTTAAATATATTATTCGTTTATCAAATGTAAATAACGATTCCATACCTTCAACAACGGGGTAATAAGATGACAAAGAATCTCACCAAACACCCACGTTCCAGACAATATAGAAAAGAAGCTAAACGGCAGACAAATTAGGCCGAGACTCCAGTCAGATATAGCCAGATTTAACATCAGTATATTACACGATCGCTTTCCTTTCTTAGAACAAGTCAAAGCGCACATAACGACGATGTTCTCAAGGGAAGATAGTGTCACACAAATCGTGAAAATGGTTGTTAATATAACAACAATGTTCCGTGGTAGTTCGGGAGGCCCAAAACGTGGACTAGTGTCGTTAATGTTTGCGTCGGTGAAATTTTCCAGTCCAGAGGTATTATCCATCTTGCTTGGTAAACTATGACAACTGTCGTCGATGTCCTTGGAATCGGCTATGTCGTTGGCGTTTAGTTCGAAAATTGGAATTAAAATTGTTATCTAGTTACAAATCATGAAATGTCTTGTATATTTTCAAAAAAAACTACAGAAACAGTACAACTACCTTCCTTGGCACTAGAGATTTGCCACAGACGGATCGGTACAATAGCTAGCTCTGCTCCAATCGCCAACGTATCTACCAACCAATGAAGGCATGAAGTGACTATATATGCTCTGCCAACTACCGCCCCCTACAGGCAAAATGATAACATATATAAATATATGTCACCTAGTATCAATTTTAATTTTATCGAATACAAACGATGATGATAAAAGAAATATATTACTGCTGTCAACCTCTAACTGTATAAATTGCTCAGAATAAAGGTGTACTAACTATGTGTGTGACTTGTATATATTTTTTTTAAAGATAACGGCATAAAAACAGTAACTATATATTAATCTCTGACGTCTCGTCTGCATCGCCAGGGTTGTACTACACTTTCTTGTCTACCTTTTGTTGTGCAACACTTCCGATACACGTGATTTTGATAATACAGAATAAAATAAAATGTTTCGTTCCGATAACTTCAGAAAGTAGGGTTGGTGGGTAGGTCGAAATTTTCTTTTCTTTTCTTTTGTTCTATTTATTGTTCTTGTTGAGATATTGCTTTAACTCAAAGATAACATACCCATCATAGGTCTGTGATAGTTTGATGAGGTGTAAATCAAATGACTAACACAATAAGCAACATTACTAAAGATACTTTAGCTAAACATTTTACACGGAAATAACAGTAAATTGTCACATTTTATCTGTGTTTGAATGTAAAAAATGTTAAAGGTCGGCGGCTTAAAGTATGGTCCGTGGGGTTATCGACAACACACAGTGTTTGTATTTATTTGAGCTAACTTGTTTCAACTGACGAATTTGGCAAACATAGTACGGACTCAATTCTCTATCATTAATCCGCTCTTCAAAACTAAAACAGAGTAACTCAAACAAAGGAATAAACATGAAAAGGCACGAACAGTCGACAGTCCTACAGCCTAGCCTGGCCACCCAATTTGCACGTGCTTATGCCACTCATATTGTCTTCCCAGATATTGCATAAAAAATAACAGCAAGGTGCAAGTTTGCGTTTACCAAAAATGAAGATTTTTAAACTGAACGCAACCTGTGAAGCCATGACAACTGTGAATAGCTCGACGAGCTAGAAACACGGTTAAAGTGGCAATGGGTACAAACACCTTGAATCTTCCACTAGTTTCGCACTGGCTTAAAGTTTTCAAGGAGCATGAATTGATCGAAATATGTGAATACTAGTCTGTTTAAGTTGACATTAAAGTGGCGAAATGTTATATGATACCTATATTCATACTGTACACTTTGAAAATGTGAAGGTCTGACTTATTTCCTGCGATATACGTGGCGTGATATTAAAGAAGTGACATTTGAAATTTAAAAAAAAAAAGTCGTGCTGACCACGGAACTAATATATTGTAATTCTGTTAAAGCCACTACTAATAAAGCCTCAAATCAAATTGATGTATAACTTGAAATAAAGTCGTTTCACACACCAGAGATGGACACCATGTAGGTTGATTGTCTATGCTATCAGTTACTGTTCAAATTAATCAAAATGCTGACGATTTACCTGCAATTAGAATGGGTTCCTTCAAGAGCAGTGTGGTAGGTCGGCCATGTCCTGAGGTAAAATTTGTCAATTGATATAGAAGAGACTGCTTTTTTATAAACGGTCGACACTATAGAATCACAGCTGTTCAAACTGAGTTTGAATTTATTCTAAATTAATATTTTGACACAGCTGCTTAGACTGTTGATGACTGTAATCAAATGTATGAATGGCATTGATGGCGAACGTTAACAAGCGTATGAAACGATATATTTTGTGAACACAAATCAACATCACTGTGGGATGAAACTAGGAATGTTCAAACACAAAATTATATGAAACACCTGACATGACATTTTTTAGTCCATTTTTTATGATGCGTACAAATATTTTGAGAATTGACTTTGGAAGAGACTATATATGAATGTATTGTTTAACTCACAGTCACCCCTCCCCAGGAGACCACATTTTCAGTAGTGATCTCCACCCCCACCCCATATACCGTCTAATGAGGTCTACACATATTGGACGGGTGGCATGGTAGCGAGGCTAGTACGTCGTCTGAAGACGGTGTCTATCGTGTACCCATGAAGCAATCCGCGTAGCGTTTCTCACACATCGTTTCCCTTAGATTAATCAGTGATCGCTGCATACAGTGCAAATTGTTTCTCTTTCAAATAGAGTCCACCCTTTGACAAACCATTCATTGTATGTTATTCTCCATTGAAAGTAAACTTTGCGTTGTCTAAATCTCATATAGAATAACCAATGTTCCATATTCTGTGTGCCTGCATTATATATGACGCATTTGTAATTGCTTCATAAATAAGATTTAATGATGAAATGTAAGGCAGTAATATTATAATACTTGATTGTGTAGGACTTTCATTATTTTCAATAATTTGCAAGCAGCCTGACAACCTTGAATTTAAATATCTCATTAAATCAAATAACGAAATTGCGTGTTACTTCTAGAAATGAATGTTCTTTTTATCGCTGTTCGCACGCAATATATCACGTGACCAACAACTCCTTCAAAGTTTATTGGTTGTATTCAGAGAAAATCCGTCTTAAATGTCTGCCTAGTTTCAACAATATCTCTATCGAAAGATTATTGCATTGCAACGTTACATATGTTTGGTCCTCAATATGAGGAGAAGCCAATCTCTAATGCTTAAAAATAATTATGTCATACAAGTTACCGTAAACGAAACAAGCAACTAGGATATAATGAATAGAAGGTGATATACAAGTACTTCAAACAACACAATGACATGGGAGAACTATGGAGCATTTGAAGCAGATCAGTCAATACTTAGGGCCTGGTCATATTTAACTGACTAGGGGAGAAGTGTTTTAGAGTTGAACACGCATTTTCTCAAACTGCCCCACCCACTCAAGTTCCGATTACCAAACCACCCCACCCATTTCATATCTATATGTAAAATATATACGCGCCTTAATACAATGATGTTACTTCAATATAATTTGAATGTAATTGAATATTTATATTTTTGAACACATATTACTTTTGGTACAACTTTGTTTTCTTTGTACATGTTTGAAATGTGTATATCATTTTCAGCGTATTTCAGTACATAACATAAATCCATCAGAAACCCAATAAATACCACTGATACCAATCAATTGGCTTATAAGCACCATAATTTCTAATTATAGTGCAGGGTACCTGTTTGTGGTATTATACACAAATATCAAAAGTGAAATGAAATTAAAAGTATTAAATTTGCTAATCAACATATCCCTACATGTACGATATTTCAGCAACTAATGATCAGATGTTATATCAATTACGAACCAGATTTAAACTGAATGCCTTCCGTAAGGGTAGTCTTGTAATGTCATAATCTATGCAAGAAATTTAGCTCTATATCTGGGATTTTTCAAGCCAGTGAAAGTTAGTTGTCATTCATTGTGAACATCGTAAAAGTTAAACAACTTCAATATGTTGTGAAGTATTATTGTCCTAACTTCGTCCCCGGGTAAAGTGTATACAATCCTGTGTTGCCATCTGCTCCAAATCCAATAAATTTCTGCTTCCAACTTTCATCAATTTTGTCTCATATAGTTTTTGTCGCACTAACACCATCATCGGCATGTGCGTGTTGAACTTCCTCTTGTCCCACTAAATTCACCACGAGTTTACAAATTGGTTTGTCTACTCGTCGCATATAGACTATTTCACACTCCAGCATAGCTCTATATCAGTGTCGCCGTCAATCAAAAGAGAAAATATTTAGCTTTGTTTCTGATATCGTTAGCTAAGTCATTCCTGATTCGTCCAGCAATTGTTCTGATCATCTCTGGGCATTTGTGAATGTTATCAAAGGTTGGATTTAACACCGACGTCATTTTTTCTGAGCAGTAGCAGTAACTCGGAAATATTAAAAATGGCAGTTCTTGTTTGGCGATCAGATTTACCCCGTTCCAAAACGAAATCAGACTTCTCTTTCGAGAATAGGGAACTTGCAATCCAAACTGAGCATGTTCAGACGCAAAGGACTATGCAATTATCTGTGGTTATCATAATACCTAATTTGGAGCTACTGATAAAATTAACCTCCCAGAAAGATCAGGGTGACTATGAATTGATCATTCCTGGTTATAAACAATGTAACAATATTGTTTACAATGCTAATTGATTAGTATTTATTATCATATTTCCCATGATGCAACATTCAACATGGCAGGTTTGCAAGTTCCCTATTTACAATATCGACACCACACTCTGTAAATACTGCCATCTATTAGGTACTTGCTGTCTTCATGGTATGGATGTTCATCCACTCAAATTGTTCAAGCCACTGTACAATTTTTACATCATTCTTTAGATTTCCCAGACTGTGACGATTGGACTTTTCAAGCCACCACATTTGAAACGTCGCCTGTTGTCTTGTTTCGATTAGGGGGCTGTTCATCATTTCCATCAGTTACTCGTACCTGGCTTTCTAGCTGGAGAAAAGAAATGACTTTGTCGTTAATTACTCATACTGGAACATGTGGTTCTCCACTATGTATACGTATTGTAGGCACTCAGTCATAGTGTCATGATTTGAGGAGAGATGTTGAACTAAAATCTTTAAAATCACCAATGTCTACAGGCAAAAGGGAGTTGCCAATGAAAAACCAGAAAAGGACAAATTGTGTCAAAATCAAAGCTTGCGACATGGTGACCATGTGAATGGCCGTCCATTGTTATCTAAATGCCAGGAAGTGTCAATATACCCGCAAAACTTTGTCTGTTGTCTACACTGCGACCTATGTGCTATAAATTACTTGCAAGTGCGACCTTCAAAATTGTCGGTAAAATGATGGTAAATGTGAAATGTTACCATTTATATACCAGTAAATTTAGATTGTCATCTGCTGAATGCTGATATTTATGATTTCACCAGCATTGTACAGTTTTCACCGGCAACTTCCTAGGCTGCTCAGCCGTAGGAGTATGAAATTTCCAGCATGATTGCCATGCAGATGCGATCTTACGGCCCACCACAACTGTAATAATGCGAAGCTTTTATAGGAGTTGTTAAGGCCAAGAAAAAAAGAGTTGTTGTCTGATCAGTTTGCATCACTTAAATACCCCGCTTCGATCTTCTTTTTTATCGTCTTTGTCCAGCCAATGCAGACTGCAGATCCAAGGGAAAACAGAAACTAACTCTCCCTACATTAATTGCTACTTCAGTGAAGACAACTGCAGAGCTAATCATGAACAATTAACAAAAACATTCGCGTTGTCACACTACTTTAGGCAACAACTTTCTTTTGTGTGGCCTCCATGTCTAATTACAGAAATAAGCCAATAGCTTTTTAAAACTAAAAGCTAAATCGATAATGTTTTTAGGACAGCTGTGCCTAGGTATCACAAAATGTATATAACCTACTACCGAAAACTATTAATTACGTAACTTCGACATTAATATTCATGACCTTCAGTGTTTACAGAAGTACTGTCTCTTTGACCTTCAGTGTTTACATTAGTACTGTCTCTTTGACCTTCAGTGTTTACAGTAGTACTGTCTCTTTGACCTTCAGTGTTTACATTAGTACTGTCTCTTTGACCTTCAGTGTTGGCAGTAGTACTGTCTCTTTGACCTTCAGTGTTGGCAGTAGTACTGTCTCTTTGACCTTCAGTGTTGGCAGTAGTACTGTCTATTTGACCTTCAGTGTTTACATTAGTACTGTCTCTTTGACCTTCAGTGTTTACAGTAGTACTGTCTCTTTGACCTTCAGTGTTTACATTAGTACTGTCTCTTTGACCTTCAGTGTTTACATTAGTACTGTCTCTTTGACCGTCAGTGTTTACATTAGTACTGTCTCTTTGACCTTCAGTGTTTACATTAGTACTGTCTCTTTGACCTTCAGTGTTTACATTAGTACTGTCTCTTTGACCTTCAGTGTTTACATTAGTACTGTCTCTTTGACCTTCAGTGTTTACATTAGTACTGTCTCTTTGACCTTCAGTGTTGACAGTAGTACTGTCTCTTTGACCTTCAGTGTTTACAGAAGTACTGTCTCTTTGACCTTCAGTGTTGACAGTAGTACTGTCTCTTTGACCTTCAGTGTTTACAGTAGTACTGTCTCTTTGACCTTCAGTGTTGACAGTAGTACTGTCTCTTTGACCTTCAGTGTTTACAGAAGTACTGTCTCTTTGACCTTCAGTGTTGACAGTAGTACTGTCTCTTTGACCTTCAGTGTTTACATTAGTACTGTCTCTTTGACCTTCAGTGTTTACAGAAGTACTGTCTCTTTGACCTTCAGTGTTGACAGTAGTACTGTCTCTTTGACCTTCAGTGTTTACAGTAGTACTGTCTCTTTGACCTTCAGTGTTGACAGTAGTACTGTCTCTTTGACCTTCAGTGTTGACAGAAGTACTGTCTCTTTGACCTTCAGTGTTGACAGTAGTACTGTCTCTTTGACCTTCAGTGTTTACATTAGTACTGTCTCTTTGACCTTCAGTGTTTACAGAAGTACTGTCTCTTTGACCTTCAGTGTTGACAGTAGTACTGTCTCTTTGACCTTCAGTGTTTACAGTAGTACTGTCTCTTTGACCTTCAGTGTTGACAGTAGTACTGTCTCTTTGACCTTCAGTGTTTACAGAAGTACTGTCTCTTTGACCTTCAGTGTTGACAGTAGTACTGTCTCTTTGACCTTCAGTGTTTACAGTAGTACTGTCTCTTTGACCTTCAGTGTTTACAGAAGTACTGTCTCATATACTTACAATCTTCCTATCGAGACTAATTAAGCGTTATTGTTGATGTTTACTTCCTCTTATCGATAGATATGGCTAAATTTCTTACAAGTGAAAATTATCTGAGAGTAGGTGCATAGTATAGTTTGGATCATTTTTCTAAAAAAGTGGGTGACAGGTATTTCCTCACAATACTTATACATGTCCAAACACCGAATTAAACGTGCACGTTTATAATATTACTAATGCAAATCAAAATATCATTTGTATAGATTTGCAAGCCAACGCTAAATGGTATGTGCAAATTAGTTACTTGTCCAATTTTAAGTAGCTGCTAGAGACAATTGAATGGTATAAAGTGAACTTGTTCTAGAACTAGTCGAAGAAAGTGTATCTCTCAATCTCTGACAAACGCGACACAACCAAACAAATTTGTGTTCCTTTCTGTTAATGTCTACCCTGAATAATTTATCTACACTTAAAACGTTGATGGCGCTCAACTTTCACCGTACATTTTTTTCCGTCATAACATGAAAAAGGATAGCTATGAACGTTTGTGATATAATTAATCTCTCTCTCTCTCTCTCCCTCTCTCTCTCTCCCTCTCTCTCTTTCTCTCTCTCTCTCTCTCTCTCTCTCTCTCTCTCTCTCTCTCTCTCTCTCTCTCTCTCTCTCTCTCTCTCTCTCTCTCTCTCTCTCTCTCTCTCTCTCTCTCTCTCTCCTGCCATTATTATATTAAACTCTTCTTAAACATCACTTGCTAATTTTAGATGTACTGTCTTTTAGAGAAGTGAAATTATTGTCACAACATGCAACAAACCATCTGATGTCACGGCTAACCTTAGAATGGTGCCATGTATAAAGAATACTTGATGGTGCCGTCTTATAGTTATTGCCTGGAAGGCTCTAAATAGCCTAAAAGTTGGCTTTAAGAGTAAAAACCTCCACATGTACAGCTTCTAAGGGGGAGACCCCCTAGGACAAACCCAATAGGTGGATATATCCCAGTATAAAGCTCTTCCCCTACCTCCTACTGTCATGGTGCTATTAAACTTTCCCAATATATTTACCCTGTGTAGTCGCTAATTTAGTATGATGCTCTCTTATAAAGTATTTAGTCAAGCAGTCCACTCTGAGTCACGGTAAAATACCTGTAATGTAAATATGATATATATGGGGGGGGGGCACTATGTTTTAGAATTGAGTAATAGGGGGTCTGTCTGTTTTCGTTTTTTATAGATGGGGGTCAGTGACATTTCGTCGGCCCGATGAAAAAAAAACCTATCGACCCCTCCCCCCCCCGGCCACAGAAACTGACCAGTCCCTCATTGATCATGTGCTGTAATCTAATTGACAGAACTGAATGGAGAATTCACAAAGAATAGTATATGCGTATTACTGTAATTGCCAGGACTTAGTTCGACATTTACACGATACCACATTATCCCATTCTCGTAAACCAATGTTGTTATTTCTTCGTCGACACCGCGAAATAAATAACTTGACAGGGCGTCTTGGACTGTGCCGTAAAAGAGGTTGTGGTTTACGACGATGCATTATCCCCAATATCTTATCTGATCCACCCATCTCCTCCCTTTCTCACTCACTTCCTCACACTATAGATACAACTCATACTACTAATTTTGATTAACTGCATGGTTGTCAGCAGCGGTTTGACCGATATGTTGTGATATTACTGCACCATGGTGACGATCTTGAAGCAGTTGGATGGGTAGGCGCGCGCGTTGGCAGGGATAGGCTGCCAAAATCACAAAACAATGCAAAGTTAGATAATACAATGAGTCAAATTACGGCGAATTGCTCCAGCGATTTTACACTGGCACTCAAGATCTGATATTTGTCTATTTCACTAGTAATAATTGGCGATTCATGGCCGTACAATGGCCCCATTCTACACTAATGCATTGTCGTCAAAGAAAATTTCAAGTAGGTTGTAGTTTTGTACACACACGTGCACAATTGATAGCAAGAAAAACGGTTTACAGCTGGAAAATAGAAGAATTTAACTGTTTGCAGTAAACGGAAGATGTCAACAATGAATTAAGGGGTCTGGCGTTGATATTGAAATCTATACAGAATGTATTCATCCGATATAACAGAGGAATGGAGTGGTTTGAAATAGCATCTCACAAAGAGGTAGACAAACCTGTAGTCATACGAAACTAATAGCATTTGAATGACGTCACATTAGTTATGACGTCACCTGTTGTCTTTGGAATACGTAATGACATAATATGATAATATAGAGGAATGGAGTGGTTTGAAACATAACATTACACAGGCGCGCATATGCGCACAAGCACACACACACGTACGTACGTACGTACACACACACACACACACACACACACACACACACACACACACACACACACACACAAGTGCTCGCTCGCTCGCATACAGTGAATCTTACCCGCGGGTCACGACAAAAGAACAATGTCTGGTCGGCTCTAGCTAAAAAATGTGAATAGCTCATACTCTCAAGGACCAATAATAGCTGTGTTGATTACTTATGCATGTGTCTACCCGTGTGTGTCTGTCTGCCTGTCCATCGCTTTGTGTCAGAGGGTGTGTATGTCGTCAGAAAATATTTGTTGTCAAAGCTGTTTCACATTTTACTGTATCAAACACAATATTACACTTAAATTAACTCAACTCCACGATTCCATACTTGCTTTGTCGCCATGGTGACGTGATACAAAACAAACAGACAATAATTAAAAGCCAAATATAGAAAAACTGGGAGAATGTGTTCTGGATACTGTGTCATGGGAATATTACACAGTCTGATGAGTAACTAAGTTTGAACGCTGTAGGCAGTATATAAATATTGATGGGTAGTATTAGGTCTAGTGGTATGCATATATAGCAGTACCTGAATACCACAGCTAGTTGAATACACATGTACTTGGATATCACGAGCTCCTCATTGCTTCGATTTATCCGATCCAAACAACGCGAGTGAGAAGTAAACACTGATTACGCATCAATATGAATTCCAGACACTAAGACTTGCATTTTCAAGTGTCATCGAACTTTTCAATGAACCGTGACTGGCAATACTAAAGTATTTGCATGTCAGTGAGAAAAAAAAGGTACTGGTGACATCATCAAAATCGCGGCAAAAAACGTAAGTGGTCAACAACACAGCCTCTTCGCTATATATTTACATATTTGTAATAACATTTGCCTGTTTAACATTATGAAATATTATGACACCAAGTATACGTCTACGCCTTCATTGTGTTGTTTAAACATTGACAAGAGATTGAAAGCCCACTATAATTACAAGTAAAATCATGTAGGCTTAGTGTTTCACTCATGGGATATTACGTTTTTGACACAAAGCTAGACATACCTCAATTCTAGACTAACAATAACAGAGACACAATAAAGACATCAGGATCCATTGCCCAATCACTTTGAACACTGATAAACATTGCTATTCTTTCACAGTGCATTAAAAACTGGCTTCTAATGGAAACACAACACATGGAGCTGATGATTTTAATGGCTCCAGTTGTATATTTTCTAACTAGTACTTTTAATCAACGCATCAAGTTGACTAGTTCAACATCCCCACTGTGCATGGCACCTATGTAATCGCTTCTTTTGCATTAAAAGCTGTCTGAGGTGTGTAATAAATGTCATTTTACATAAGTGAAACACCAACATCATTTTAGCTGTACCTATAAAGTAAGATTGTATGGAGGTTTGACCATGAATAATTAGGTAACGGTATTTCAACTGTAATACAAAGTACCACGTGTTATTTTAAATCATTTCGTGCTTACACTAAAGGCTTTTGAAATTTGCATCGTTCCAAACACGGGTTCTATTCAGTTATTCGCTTATCGTCCCGTACATTTTCTTTTGTGTTGATGCGGAAATGACCCGGCTGCTTTCATTGAGGTTCCTTGTGTTTCCCCCTTTCTGTCCCGGAAGACGGAAGCGAGCGGCCAAACACGGCGTTTCCTAACAGCAAATCTAGTCAGATTTACTACCACAGATAGCGAAGATGTACTTGTGTCGATTTATTGGGCACATTGAAGTGATTGTTATGTCTACCTTGGTAATGGTCGTTCATCACTTTCAGTATGGTAAGTCCAAGTAGTAAGTAACGTCCGTGTGAGCTATTGGACTAAATCGTTAGAAACACCGAATTATTTCACATGAGACTCGCTTTTTCGTTTGAGACTCGCATCAGAAATCACCGAAATGAATATTTGACCCTGGTCACTCCAATAAATCAGTACAAAATAACTCTGACACTGGATATACACAAGAAATTCATAGTGATTTAATCAAGGAAGAGTACACATCGAAAACAGAAACTTGATCTGGGACGGAATAAGACCAGGGCATGCAGGGTGACAGTACTGTCGCCCGGGTCAAATCTTGATATTGTAATTATACCCCTGTTGGCCAGGGTCGAAATGTTAGGACTCTGACAATGACACCAATGCGATACGTGACCAAAGTTTTGATATTAATAACGTTATTACTATATGCTCATTATTAGTAATTAAACTACTCCAAAAATTAAACTGGTCAATGCAACAGCATCTGTTATACCTAATCAAATATAATTTAATATTCTTGGTCGTAACCGTCTGTGGTGAAGGGTATTCTTCGAGTTTTGTCTGGTCTGTTTGTTTCTTCTCTGGTCTGCCTCTGTGTCTATGGATCTGTTTGTATGTGAACGTTATATCTGTAAACCTACTGCAACAAACTTTAATAAACATGTTCTTTTAGGGAATCAAAACAGCAACTTTTTTTTTAAAACCATTCAATATTATGTGTCATTGTGATAAGTAGTAAATATCAGTATTTAGGCAACATGTTAAACATACAGACATCAAATATGTACAAGTTTTACATGATTCGATAGATATGAAAACACAGTCTCCCAATAACGTTGAACTTAAAACCTTTCATTTTTTTCAAAATAGAAGGTTTTAAATTCAAGCTCATTGAGAGAAATTTCTTAAAGTTCTGGCCCTCCTGTAAGTTATGTATTCTCTGCAGTTGGACTGGCTGGCATTCAACACATTTATACGGTGATCATGATTTGTTGACAATTTTTTTTCAAACCCAATACAAAGGCGATATGTCATATAGGACATGTGCACCCTGTTTTCTTTTGTGAGATGTGCAAAGTTGACTGAATAGTGGCCATACTTGTAGTTCAAAATCGATATTTATAGCAAAACCTAAAAGCTGTCATACATAGGTACAATCATTCTACTGACCTTTTAACTTGACCTTTGGAGTCAATTAATGTAATGTAGAAGAAAAATATACACATGGTTTACTTTTACTTTTCCTCATCATATAACTTTTTCCTTCTCAATATCGACCATATTTGGAATAATACTTGGAAATATTACTACATAACTCAAAACATCAGTACATAGAGAGTCCATTCAAGTGCGCAATCCTACACAATAACATTTAAGTCAGATATACACCGCCCAGATCTGCTGATTATTTTGGAACTAAAGATTTTTGACCAACAAGACACATTTAATCTTAGCCCTAATTTGCATATCACTAATTGATGGAATCATCATGTCGTGAACAATTCTAAATCTGAACACTCCTAAGAATTTTCCAACAAAATTTCAGACCGACAGGCAGACAGGCAGGCAGGCAGACAGTTCGCTAGAGAAGCAAACACACTGTCTTGAATGATATTGAAATGTCAGGTCATGTCAGCCGTCTTTATTCACAAGCCGCCGCTTACGTCATTTGAAGATAATATAGTTTAATTCCTCAGCTAACTACACGCCAAGTATATCTAGCTTCAAATCCCTTCTCTACTCTGACCTTATTGTCCAAACTCTTACTTTACTAAATAGTAATATATTGTTTTTTATCTGATTGAAGTCAAACTTAGATTCAAACTGTCTGTATGCCTGTTAAGACCAGTGACCACAAGTGTTCTCATTCATCATTTATTTTGACAAAGGCCAAAGCAAACGAACTGTTGTTACAGTCAACTCATCACAATACGTCAATGCCCGGCTTTCTCGTCATTCAACTGATAAGAAGCAGTGTAAAACTATTTGCTCAATTTAAAAAGTGAATTTGAATATGTTGTAGACTGCTTTACACGGATCTTGTTCCAGTTGTTCTACGTGGAAAGAATAAAATGAAAATATCCTGTACTTGTTTTACACCCAATGAAAATATGTTCTAGTAATAAGCTGTAGAGCTAACATTGGATGGACCTGTATGTAGGAACAAATATTATCTGGGCACGTATATGTACACCCACACAAAATTAAATTGATTTGCTGACAATGATTCCCCAAAAGGACATCAGCAACAACAACAACTTTTTGCATTCCAGAAGTGACCTTTAAACATATTCAGTCGATCCCTGACCTGACCTGACCTGTACCTGTGTTTTGTACCAACCGTTTTCATACCTTTTCCAGTCTGCAAACACTGTCTCCATACAATACATTTGACGCGTTGTGCACATTTGCTAAGACTCTTCTCGGGAGCTGTATGTGTAACGATCCAAACAGTCTAGTCATATTGTTGAGTTTACAGTTCAAATTCACCTATGTCTAGCACAAGTAATCCTGATTATGTACCCTTGACAAATTTAAGAAAACAAAGCAAAACATAACTCTCTATTGATTGTTAGCACTTTGATACCACAGGATGGTCAAGCATACAATTAGATCAATTTGAATACGATGACGTCATTTATTTAATGTCAGTGGGTTAATTAAGGGGTATTTAAACTAAAAAAATGTTTTAGTTAAGAGTATGTTCATCAAAAGTATGTCATTCACAGAACTTTGAAATGCATGCGTTTTTATTATTTATCCCGATTGCAATCATAAGGAAACTTGCTATTGTTTCCCATGCCTTCTGGAGCTAAACACATACACAATTTGTTGTTTTTCGTTGCAGTATATGGAGAAAGTTACAATATTTGTCCTCGAAATTCTACCATGGAATCGACTGTCCAACTACTTGAGGTAAATATTTGTCCATGACAGATTTCGACCGAAAAACCGATGCTGCTTATTCTCTGGATCTGTTTGCAATTAAACTGATAAAATGATCAATGAAACTGATAACAATGGATAATGCATTGCGGTGCCCACCTGCTATTGTTTACTTTATAACAACAGCATTGCGCTTGGAATTATGCGTTTGATTACAGTGATCATCAAGGGGAAAATAAAATGACCATCATATTTTGAAATACTCCATCTATTCTTAATTAAAAAAAGGTCATTTGAAATAAAGTGGAATCTAAACTTGTAAACTTGTAGTAGTACATTGTTAACGCAGTGTTAATGTAATATTTTCATTATCACAGTCATAAATATTGGCAACAAACATTAAGCAATCGCATTAAGCTGGTTATGTTACATTATCCAGTCTCACAATCCAGGGCATATTTTTCCTTTGACGCAACTAAAAATAGTACATCTCGGAAGTCGTCGTAAAGAGGCCGTAGGTATTACAAATCTGAAGATATCATCATCATTCCCATACATTATACTACAGATATGCGTCATGTATACATTTACATTTATGTCTCAAATGTAACATCAACATCAGATCTCGACGCGATGATGGTGATGATGATGATGATGATGGTGGTGATGATGATGATGATGATGATGATGATGATGATGATGATGATGATGATGATGATGATGATGATGATGAATCTTGTCATAAAATCACAATGATAATATGTTTATTTTTTATTCTTTTCTAATCCCCAAGGATGCAAATATTGACGTCATTGTGCATTGCTATCAAAACACTGGAAGCTTTTCTATAATAAGTGGCAACGACGTAAGTTGAGATTAAATTATTTCAATTATCTATAATATCATCAGCCGTGCAAAGATTAAATACAATTAAAAATCGGTTTTAGCGAAATAATAGTAAAAATGGGTAACTCTGTGAGAGTGCATTTAGTTACCAATACATTATCATAACTACTAATGCCACCGGCATTTCTGACGTCAACCACAACCGGAAAATAACCAGCATAATATATATATGTCAAACTCTCCGTTAGAGTCTCAGGAATATGGTAACCCATGATGACAGAGCCAAAAATTCTTGTAAATTTAGTGAGAACACAATATGTAACATGGTGTAGGAAGACTCAGACCAATATTTGTTCGGTTAAAATAAATATAGTGTGTTGGGTTTGTGGGTCATATTAAAGTTTAAATGTGTTTAGGTTGAACATGTATATGTTTTTGTGTATGATAGGTATTAACCGTCACACAAGAACCATTCCTCCCCAAAATATGAGTTTCACCATGGCAACGGCCACGTTTTCAGCCAAAATTTTGTCTTGAAGTTCCTGTAGTTCAGCAATGGAAACCTGGAGAGTCACGTAATGTTTTGCGGGACAACTTTATCCTGAAAATAGTGTACGATTTTCATATATCAAACTCTTTGTTAGAGTCAACAAAAATGAAATATATGATGACAGACCTGGAGACTAATAAAAAGAAAGTTACAACATGATGTAGGAGGACTTGGACGAACATTGATCAATACTAAATACTTTATGTCGGTGTTGGTTTTATACTCAAGTTTTAATTTGTTTACATCGAATATGTACATGATTTTGTTGGTAATAATTGTTAATCTGTACATAGATATCAGCATTATCCCCCAAAACGTGTTAACATGACAACTTCTGAGAATTTAGTAAAGTCAAATCCTTGTTCCTTGAGCGCTGCATGACAAACCAATTGCCTAGAGTTTGATATGCAACTACAATCAGCAAAAATAATTCTTGTCATACATAAAATTCTTCGCTTCTGTCTAGGAATGATGAAATGCATGATGATAAACTTTAGAATTAGGCCCCAAAAAAGAGAATTGTTTCTGGTCAGGATAGGTTGTCTAAAATGATGCGACGACGCGATTTATTTTAATTCTCAACAAACCTGTCACACTCAATCCACTATTTATGGCAGTTACTACTGTTCTTTTTATTTAGTACTTTAGAGCAAGTGTGTATGTGGAGCAGTTCTCATTTGTGTTCTTCATGATTGGCTCTGCAGTTTTCTTCACTGAAGTAGGGAGGGTTATTTTTGTGTTTCTCCCCCGGAACTGCAGACTGCATGGGCTGGACAAACACAAAAAGACCGACGCGAGGGTTTTTAAGTGATGCGCGAAATGACCAGAAACAATTCTTTTTTTGGCCTTAATACAAAACAGTTAAATGACAGATTAAATAGACTGTGACATTCCGTCACATTTGACGTGAAATTTTAGGGTGTTTATAAACAAATATATATCATTTTTAGCACAACAATAAAAATAATGTGTTACCATGACAACAGCCAAAGATATAGCAAAGTCCCACGTCGTTGTTCCTATGAAATAAGACAAATAACATAGATAATGATGAGAAACTACAATCAGAAAACTAGCATTGTAACACAACACTGTAGAATTTAGGCAATGATTGATTATGCAATTTTTAGATGACATTCAGTTTTTTTCTTTGCAATCTGACTCATACCTATCAATATGATTTTTACACAAGATACTGTTGGTTCTCTTTATGAATGTGTTTTTTAATGTTTGAATGCTTGACTCATTGTTGCAATCTTAACAAAGTGCACTGGTACATAGTACTACTAATATTTGGCTATTGTTGTGGTCTTATTTGCTGGTATATAGGTAAATATGTAATATTATATGTATCAATATTGTTTAATATTTGTCTACAACTCTATCCACCCCTGTTTTATCTATGCAATGCACATTATTCTTCACTGTTGCTATGGATAGAGTCTTAGTTGGTGGGTGAATAGATGACTTTTATAAACATATCTTTATCCACTTGCCTACCCAACAATGTTGTTATCTTTGCATAATATCCTGACATGTGTCTGTTGCTAAGGGGTATGTGGTCATTGTTGCGAGGGACTATGCAGATTGACACATCTAGAAACATCTACACCAATAATTCAGCCCCATCCACTTACTAGTTTTGGAGATACACCTTTTGACCAAATTGTACCTTGTTTGCCCTACTTTCCATTTTACTAATGGGATATTCATGATCATGCCTCCAATTGCCAATACCTTTGTCTATACATCTCTCGAAACATCCCCAATATTTCTAGTAGTTTCTGAATCAGATCTTTTTGACAGAAAACCTACATTTCTAAGTACAATTTTCATGTCAATGATAGAATCATCACAGAAACATATTTTGGGCAGCTGTATACAAGATAAATCAAATCAAATTGATTTTTGGGTCCGCCTCTAAATATCAGCATCCTAAATGGCGATCAGGATTTCAAACTGTTTCTCTACTGTTTATGGATAATATAAACAACTGATTAATATGTTCAATGTCTAATTATTGGTATTTTAACAATTTTCAGTGAATATATTGTTGTTGTCTGATCAAAAATAATACTCCCACACATATTATTAAGTTAAAACACGTTACCATCACAACTGCCAATAATTTAGCACGTTTCGACATTTCACATTTTCAGGTTAAAGCCACACTGTAAAACTTTAGGTGACTGTCCAGTTTTCCATTGCTGGATTACAGGAAGACAAGTTGTGATTTTGCTCAAAACACGGTCGTTGCTATGGTAACACGCATATTCTGGGAAGAATGATTCATGTGTGCCGGAAGATACCTATCGCATACAAAAATGTATTCAACCTAAGGGAGTGATCAGTTTTTTACGGCTGGGGGTGGGCCGGTGACTTCTTGTTCGTGTTGTACTTAAAAATAGTGATCCCCCTGTGATTCATCCACAAAACAATCCACCCCCCCCCCCCCTGACAAATAAAACAAGACACTGACCCCCCCCCCCATACATCTGTTGACAAGAAATATTCTTCTTGTGCTTGCAAAAGACACTCTAGATTCTCAAAACACAATACAGCACACTGCATAGTTAATTTTACTTGTTACATTTACAGTAATTTTAAGTGTATCTGGTAAATTGCTGTCCCAAAACCATTGCTTCACATGTATAAAGCTCTTTAGACAGGAACCCTATAAGAAGTATGATTGTTCATGGACATGCAAAATATTCATGGTTTAGTAACCAAAAGTTCTAGTATATCTCTTAGACTGAGTGAACTATTACCATTATAGATTAATTCAGGTAATTGATGTACACTATTAGAAATGGAGTTAATATAATTGTAAGCCTCGGGGTTTCAGTAAGTTTCAAAGTAGGGAGAGAACTGTACTGGGAGAATTGCAAGCTATGCGCGTGCATGCCTGCTATACAAGCGCGGGGGTTGGGAGGGGATGACCCCCTCCCACGGTAAGAGCTTTTTGAAAAATGAACACCATTTGGAGGCCATTTAGAGCACCATTCAGAAGTAAAACACAACTTAGTTATATCATAAAAGTATCACTAATTTTAGGGTTTTCAAAATTTAAAACATTTCAAGTCATATTGACACAAATACTAATAAAAAAGATCAAGTAGAAAGTAAGAAAATGTTGGGTAAACATGCACAGTGGAAGTCAATTACCATTTAGGTGATACAAATTCATTAAATTTTTTGAAAGTGTGTCTCTATTGGCTATGTTTGTGTGCAATTCAACATGTTCAGGTCAATGGAGGCACAGATTTTAGAGTCAGTCCATCCAGTAAATTTCAAGGTATTTCATTTCTTATGTGTTTATGGTTTATGGTATGCACATACATTTGTTGTATGAAATTTAAGTACAGCAGGGTGGTTCATGATTTCGTTCAGTTGTTGAAAATAAGGTGACCCCCCCCCCCTTATTCACTTTGTAAAATGATGACCCCCCCCCCCCTTCTTTAAGTCCCAAATTAAGGTGCCCCCCCTCCCCACCGGCCGTAAAAACTGATCGCTCCCTAAACATATCGATAACGTGATACAAAACCCAACACATAGTACCTGTATATTATCCGAACAAATGTTGGTCGTAGTCTTCCTGCATCATGTTACAGAAAGTGTTGTAACTCTCTTTTTGTCAGTCTCCATGTCTGTCATTATATATTTCCTTATTTGTTAAACTCGAAAAATGAATTTGATTTTTATAGAAACCTTACATTATCTACAGGATAAAGCTGTCCTACAAAGTATTAATTTACTCTCCAGGTTTCCGTTACTGAACTACAGGAAGACAAATGTGATTTTGGCTGAAACATGGCCATTGCCATGCATATGGTAACACGCATATTTCTGGGGAAGAGTGGTTCTTGTGTGCCGTTTAATACCTATCACATACAAAAACATATACATGTGCAACCTAAACACATTCCTACACCATGTTACATATTGTGTTCTAACTTAATTTGTAATAATTTTTGGCTCTATCATCATGTATTTCCATATTCCTGGGACTCCAAGGAAGAGTTTGATATATATATTATGCTGGTTATTTTCCGGTTACGGTATCGCAAAAACTAGGCCACATTTCCGGCCTCTGTTGCACCAACTTTACATAATGTATAATTAATTTGTAAAGAGAACGGGGTTGAGGGAATCTAATCTGACCCCCCCCCCCCTAGTTAAACTTTTTTTTAATTCAGAAATTGGTCGACATTCCTCCGCAAGTGTACTTCCCTCCTCCATCTGTTCATCACCCTTCAGATCACAATAGTGGTTACTGATATCTCCTTTCATGTGTTAAGCATCTACTGTAAACAAGTGTAAACACGGCTTCTATTTTTAATTACATTAAAGAGATAACGTTTACAATATGTTGTATTTTGAGATGCAATTGGAAGTGACTGGCATGCATACGTTATTTATAGCATGGTCGTTTTAAAGAATCGTCAGTCAATGATACTTCGTGCATAAAAGTGGCTGGGTTCCTAGACACCGACATGCGGCAAAGGTACAATCTACAGATAATTGCAAATGTAAGTAAACTCATCATACCTAAATTTTTTCTCTGTTTATTTATTTAGGTTTAGGATAATGAACTATATATATAATGTATCTATGCATACGTTTATACAGAACCACACAGGGACCTAAACGTCATTTTGCGACAATTAGTAGTTTTTATCACTGTGATACCAATATGTTATGTTGACAAAAAGTCACTTTAAAACGAATCATGGATAAAAAAAAAGACGAAGAGATTTGAAACAACTTATAGGAAGGCGATGGAAATTATCTTCTTTAATACCTAATGAGGGTAAATAAAGTATTTTACAGTACTTTGTATGACTTTGATTTCCGATCACTGTGACATAAAGTGTGTCACTGATTGGATAATACTTTGTTGATGATTGCAGAATGATGCATCCACTGAATTTGCACTGTCTCTAAATACTAATAGGCAGGGCGCCCTCATAGCCCGATTGAGAAAGTAATGGTATGAAGCTCGTGCTGATAGATTTGACGTCCAATTCATTGATTACTGTGACATAAAGTGTGTCACTGATTGGATAATACTTTGTTGATGATTGCAGAATAATGCATCCACTGAATTGTACTAAATAGTACTAGGCAGGGCGCCCTCATAGCCGGATTGAGAAAGTAATGATATGAAGCTCGTGCTGATAGATTTGACGTCCAATTCATTGGTTAGATTGTGTAAGATTGTGTATTTTGTGTATTTTGTTTGTGTAATTTGTAACAAAAAACATTATGAGAGATTTAAAAGATGTGCCGCATTGAAATTGTAAGACATCTTTGTTTGGCAGTAATATGTCTTTATGATCATGGTTTCACAAAAAATTACACGAGATATTACAATGACAATAAAAAATAATATTTTGTCTAAATAAATGTTGTGACCATCCTCATGTAAAATATACAGGATATGTTAGCAATTTGGTATTATGGTGAAATGCAACATTTTATGCATAACAAAGATATTATGCAAAGTAGCAAGCTATTATTATAGCAATTGTATATTTGTTATGTTTTTCTTTAAATTGACAAATGTTCATAAGTTTTACTTCCCAGTTTTGCATATCCTACATAATTTCTCTAAAAAATAATGGGCGTGACGATTTCACATTTTCCTTCCAATTTCTAAGAGCATAATAGCTCTGACAGAATAGTCAAATTTGCATTTCTCAACTGTCATTCGTTGGTGGAATTGTTGACGATTTCCCTGTGACATTATACATACGGTTCATAAAGTTGTTACAATGTATACGACGATGATAATTCTACAGTTGACAGTGAATTTTGGAATTCTACTTGTCTGGGAGGTTTTTTTACAAGGGGAATTGCAGTAACTACGTGATGCAGCAGAAAAAAAGTACGGCTGTTGATGAAAAATAACATTGCATATCTGCAATGCTCACGACCAATCAGAATGTGAGATCATGACAGTGATGATATATAAGTAACATTGATTTGGTGATATTGTACTATTTATTGGAAATAACTATAAACTATGTATAAATATAAATATGTGTTGATTGATTCTATGATTTCTTTCTACCATGTAATTTGTTTAATTGTTTTTAAATTTGCAATACACATAGTACTACAACATCTGAACAAATATTAAGAATAACATTTTTCTTCCGTAAGGAAGAGATATATGTAAGGGTGGAAGTCTGTGTGTCTGTGGGTGTGTCTGTCTGTCTGTCTGTGTCATCGTTTTCTCCATAACGGCTTGCTCAATTCAAACGAAATTTTGAAGACATATTTCGTAGGGTAATGGCAAGACGTGAATTTTAATGAGCAATTTACATAATTAATGATTTTCGGTAATTAGGCTATATCTCAAGAATGCACGCTTCAAATTCGTTATAACTTGGTACACACATTTGCGATAACAAAGCGCACCTGTCCTGAAAATATTACTAATGCAGCTTTTAGTTTTAATAAGTTATTGGCATATTTTCGATTGGCCACATAAAAGAAAAAAGTAGTTTCTCGCCAGGAAATGTCTTCTAAAGTGGTTGTGACTTTATCACCATTTTCTAAAACACAACTGGCTCAATTCAAACGAAATGTATTGCATGTGTGCTGTAGGGTAGTGACAAGAGCTGATTAGGTTTCGGTAAACATCCCAAGAATATTAACGAGAAATTTATATAATTAATGGTTTTCGGTAATTAGGCTATATCTCAAGAATGCACACTTCAAATTCAATATAATTAGATACATGCATTTGCGATACCAAAGCACACTTCTCCTCATGAAAATATTATTGATGTCGCTTTTAGTTTTAATAAATTATTGGCATATTTTTGTAGGCCACTAAAAAGGAAAAAATAGTTTCTCGTCAGGAAATGTTGTCTAAAGTGGTATAACAATGCGCTTATTTTTTTTTTTTACATTCTCAACAAATGTCACAGTACATGTTGTAGTTGGCCAGGCGATCACTAACAGCAATGAGCAAATATCAACCAATGAGAAAAAATAACATTACATATGTTCGGTTGTATTCCAAAAATTGTCTGTAGGAACGACAATCTCAAAACTTTGCCCTTAAGGAAGACATTCAGTTTACATCTGGTTAAGAATATTTTATTGTTTTCTTCATCAGGATACTTTGCAAAACTGCACAAATATCCTCAAGTTAACAGTAATACTTGAAGACGTACAGTATTGGCCGCCATATTTCAACGAAAGCTGTTCCTTACCAAATAATAAACTGCAAAACGATAGATGGGTAGGTGTAACACTGGATGTAAATGTGTGGTATGCAACACTGAATGTGAATGTGTAGTATGTAACACTGAATGTGAATGTGTGGTATGTAACACTGAATGAAAATGTGTGGTATGTAACACTGAATGTGAATGTGTAGTATGTAACACTGAGTGAAAATGTGTAGTACAATGTATGTAACACTGAATGTGAATGTGTAGTATGTAACACTGAATGTGAACGTGTGGTATGTAACACTGAATGTGAATATGTGGTAAGTAACAATGAATGTGAATGTGTAGTATGTAACACTGAATGTGAATGTGTGGTATGTACAACTGAATGTGGATGTGTGTGGTATGTAACACTGAATGTGAATGTGTGGTATGTAACACTGTATGTGAATTTGTGGTAGTACCTATTATCTTGAGCTACTGCAATAAACGATATATATTTTTCTAGTTAGGTGTTTGGCGACATGTATAAACAGTGTCATGTCTGAACCAAAACACAGTAATTAAATTCATGACATTGTTCTCTCTCCTCTAAGGCTTGTCCCAAGCTGTAAAAAATAAAATGAAAATACGACCTTCTCCTCTTTATCCGTGAGAATTAAAAGTAAAACACAGATAAAATTCTGGCATATTAGAACATGTGATCATTTCTGTCAGAAATGTACGTACCATAGTCGACAATAATATATAGTTGTATGCGTAGTCAAGAAAATTTTACGTCATAGGACACATTACAGAGGAGCAACTTCAATTTACAACAGTGGTGAAATTCGAGGCCAGAAAACGATTACCACTAAACCAATGCCCCTCCCCCCAACCCACAATATCAATGTGATCAGGCACATCATAGAATTAAAAATATCTCCCAACCCCGTTCCCAACCCACACGAAGAAAAAGCTTGATGGCTAGAAGTAGAATATTCGTCGATAGGAATTCTCGTCTCTTAAGGTCAGACATAACAATAAACCAGTGAAATCGGCTTTCTCTGTCGAACTGCAACAGTATCGAAAAAAAATTTCAAACTGATCCAACTAATTTAAGTGACCACGAGACCTCCGCATAAAGTTGTCGAACATGAACAGCTAAATTCATATAGAAATGTCTTGTCTAAAACATTACTCAAAATATTTTTTGAAGAGTTAAAGTTACTAGATACACAAAATAATATAATACCACAAATTAAATACTGTATAATTAAATAATTCAGAGTTCACGTATGAGTTCATTTTAACTATTGTCTCCTCTACTCTGGATAACAGTCGGGTTTCCAAATTTAAACTCCATCGTCTGTCGTCTACAGTTTGGCATGTTGTTTGCTTCTCACGGTTTCAAACTTAGATTTTGAAGACTTTCATGGTTACAAATCCTCTATGAACGTGGTATCCTCGTCGGTCATATTTCTAGACTGGGGAAGTTCTGTTCCCTTGACACCTTGAGTAATTTCTCTGTAGGCTCTCGCTTGACTCCCACATCAGTAGAATCGGGAAGGAGTTCTCCTCTGAGGAAATTAGCCGTTTTACGGGGAACTCGCTTTTCTTCGGGGAAATTCGCTTACCAGGCAAGAGGTTGGCCAGTACCAATTGGCCATGTTGACAAGCGGGTTCGGATCTCAATCATATAAAATCTTTATGATCAGCAATACTTGTAGTAAAATGATAAACTGCATACGATACGAGTTATTGAACATAAACATTTATCAAAGCCCCGAGTTTGGCCTCGCGGCTTCTCTCCAAAGCAAAAGCCAGCAGAGTCAGATGCTCACAGCTCCGCGGTCAAAATCCGAGTTCTGAATCTGCCACGCTATGCATATGGTCGTTACAATAACTCACGCTTATGAGACGAGGTCCCTAAGATATCACTAGGTCATGCATAGTTATGAGCGTCATGGAAATTAAACAAAGGACACTAAACTTTAACTTGAATGATATCTCTAGACATACGATATATTATTACCTATTGTCTTGACACCCATGTGAACTACTTGCAATACAAGATATTCATTGCTCTAGCTAGGTGTTTGGCGGCATGTATAAACAGTGTCATGTCTGAACCAAAACACAGTAAGGGACAGGTCAGTTTCTTCAGCCGGGGGAGGGGGCGGTGGATTCTTAAATTGGGCCGACAAAAAGTCACTGACCCCCCCCCCCATATCTGTAAAATCAAAAAAAGGCTGACCCCCTATCACTTAATTCTAAAACATGATGACCCCCCCCCCCCCCCCCATATATATAATATTCACATGACATGTATGTTTATGGTGGCTCAGTGGGACTGCTTGACTGTCTTGCATCTACTTTATAAGATCCTGGGTTAGCACTATCATAATTGAATTGTAATTATTGACTACACAGGGTAAATATATTCCAAAAGGAGTTTAATATCATCTTGACAGTGAAAGATATTGGAAAGCTTGAGCAGGGAATATGTATATATCTTATGGGGGGTCCTAGGTCCTAGAAGCCCTGGAGGTTTTTTACTCTAAAAAGTCAATTTTGAGACTATTCAGGCCCTTTCAGACAATAATTTCCAAGCTTTACAAGACAGCACCAACATGTAAAAAGAAAAAATATATTTGAATATTAAGTTTGATAGCATCTTGACAGTAAGAGGAAGGGGGAAGAGCTTGAGACTGGGATGTGTACACCTCATGTAGTGGGGGGGTTCCTAGGGGGTCTCCCCCTAGAAGTCCTGGAGGTTTTTTACTCTGAAAAGTCAATTTTGAGACTATTCAGACCCTTTCAGACAGTAATTTCCAAGCTTTACAAGAAAGACAGCACCAACATGTAAAAAGCAACTACACAGGGTTGAAATATTTTTGAAATATACTTTGATAGCATCTTGACAGTAAGAGGGGAAGAACTAGATTGTCGACAGTCGCTCGCGCCTTTTTTCGTCCGTTTTATCTAAACTCCGATCCGGCGCAACACTAGTCTAATCGCAAACTGATATCGAGGCCGGCCCTCGATATCAGTATGCGATTATAGTAGTGTTGCGCCGGATCGGAGTTTAGATAAGATGTAGGAAAAAAGGCGCGAGCGACTGTCGACAGTCTAGGGAAGAGCTTGAAACTGGGATATGTCCACCTGATGTGGGGGATCCAAAGGGGTCTCCCTCTAGAAGCCCTGGGGGATTTTTACTCTTAAAGCCATTTTTTAGGCTATTCAGGCCCTTTCAAGCAATAACTCAATCCATGCTTTACAAGACAGCACCATCAAGTATCAGAAACTATTCTTTATAACTCACACAGGATTGAAATATGTTCTTAAAAAGTTAAATGTCATCATTATTTACATGTAGTAAAGGTCAGCACATCTAATGGTAGTATCATTGGTAAGGGAGATTTGGAGTTTAAGGCAATTTTAGACTACCTTAGCAAACATTCCACATCTTTAAAAGACAATATCATCTCAAATTAGAATTGGGTGAAAATATTTAAGAAAAGTTTAATACCATTATGACTGTAAAAAGGTTGTTGGTGCATCTGAGTGTTGGTTGAATGCTTGAGTGACCTCTGGGGGTGAGGGAGTCCTTGGGGGTGTTCCCCTGGCAGATCTGCAGTTGTTTGCTTCTATTAAGGCAATGTATAGGTTATTCATAGCCTTTGAGGTAATATTTCCAAGCTTCGAATAGCTAACGTAAATTTAAGTTTTAAATGGGTTTCCCATGTCACATAAAAATGGCCCCGTAACATTGGTATAGTCAATGTGGCATTAATATTGCATGTATAGTAAATAAAGTCACCGGTATGTTAGAGAACTTTAGGCGGTCATACCTAGTGTATAGAAACTGGAATCTGATGAGATGTGGTGATTTGTAGTGTCAATAACATGCAGTGTCCAAAATAGAAAGTGTATTAATCCCTTCTGACAAGTTCATAGTGACGAGTAGGGAACATTTTAGATTAACTTCTTTTATAAACTATCTATGAAGATTACCATTACGAAACCTTCAAGTTCACTTTTGCCCCAAAGTGCAATATAAGTGAAGCACTGATTGTGAAACAGCCAAGCATTACATGACATGTTCTGTAACTAGTGTGGTAGCTAGGTAATACATGTATATGTATATTTATAGTTATGCTTGAACTAATAAGTAATAATTCATGTAAGAAACAGGGAGAAAAACAAATATTTACATGTGCCACATTTCAGACAACTTGCTATATGTCATTGTAGAAAAAGGATTTTTTTCTTCTATCACAATCCAAAACGCAATGACCCCCCCCCCCTATCCACAATTTTGAAAACAGCATGACCCCCCCCCCCCCTACTGCCAATTTCAAAAATAGAGTGATCCCACCTCCCAATCCACCGGTCCCCCCCCCCCAGGCCGAAGAAACTGACCGGTCCCTAATTACAAATTCATGACATATGTGTATGTATGTATGTATGTATGTATGTATGTATGTATGTATGTGTGTGTATTTATTTACGTACGTATGTATGTATGTATGTATGTATGTATGTATGTATGTATGTATGTATGTATGTATGTATGTGTGTATGTATGTATGTGTGTATGTATGTATGTATGTATGCATGCATACATGCATGTATGTTTGTTTGGTGTTTGTCTGTCTGTTTGTTTGTTTGTTTGTTTGTTTGCTTGCTTGTTTGTTTGTTGTTGTTTTTTGTTTGTTTGTTTGTTTGCATGTATGCATTTAACTATATTGACTTAAAATTACACTAATACTTTCAGCCTTTTCCAATATCAGGACACATGGGCCACACGATAATGAATCTGGCGGACATGATAATTACGTCTGAAGAGGAATTTGGAGACGTTTACTGGATTGATGTATACAATGACAAATGTAAGGCTGCTAATGGGTGTTGTATAATGTATATGTCCTTTACCAAAGACGTAATTTTTCCGGTATGATGTATGTATGTATGTATGTATGTATGTATGTATGTATGTATGTATGTATGTATGTATGTATGTACGTATGTACGTATGTGTGTACGGTATGTATGTATGTATGTATGTATGTATGTATGTATGTATGTATGTATGTATGTATGTATGTCGTATGAATGCATGTGTGTATGTTTGTTTGTTCGTTTGCAATGGCTTATTGTAATGATGTACGTAGAACGACGTGATTATATATTGCAGTTTATTTGTTCAACTTTGCTTGCGAATAGTCTAAATTATAGTAGTTCTTTTTACCTATCATAAATCCTATGCATATTTACTTAGAGTAATATCTTTTCTAGTTATTATAGAAAATTAAACTAACTTTTAAATTTTTCATTCCTGAGGATAATATCTATGCCGGTAATAATCATAGCCTCCGGTAATAATCATAGCCAATAACTTTATAAATGTGTGTGTATGTTCACCACAGGTAGAATAACCTTTTATCAAGGAGCTTTCGCGGACAATATCTTTTCTCATGACAATTATGGCAGGAATACCATTACAGGGGAAATACTTACCATGAAGAGTGACCTGCTGAAGGTATTTATTCATTCTAAGTTCAAAAATATTTAATGTAAATCTTAACCTACAACAACAATGACATTTTGAAAAGGGTTGTCATTGCCCGAAGGGAAGTGATGTCTGAATTGATTGGGTAAACATAAGTAATCACTATATTATTTGATTTATCCAGTCTATATGTAGTCTTGCTGCTAGACGTTCGGGCTTTCTTCCCCGCGATACGATAACCGAACGAAGTTCTCAGTGAGGGCTTGGGTGTTCACCCTTGAAGGAGGCCTATGGTCGTTTCGTATCGCTTCGGAAGAACACCCGAGGTCTAGCAGCTAGACTAGTCTATGTGTGCCTCTGTCATTCCCTCATATATTGAAACATCACCATACGTGTTTTTCGAATACTTATCGTTTACTTTACTCGTCATTATTCATGTCGCCTCTTTTACATATTTAAAGTAACAACCGACAAGCACTTTTTTCAGTTCCGTTCAATTTATTAAGTTACGAACGTGTACTAGTGTGTTCTTTCACTTGTTTTATTAGCTCAAGTATTTAAAAAGAAACACTGTAGAATCGTGTCATTAATTAAAAATCCAAACTAAATACCAATTTATCATTCATATGGTAGCTTTAATAAATAAGTTAGCGAGGTGTTCTTTACAACCAACCAACCAACCATAGAAAGTCCGGATCGAAATAATCAATTGTACTAGTGACTGAAGTTAACTTAGTCTGTTAGGATTTTACTTTTAAGGAAGCCTTCAGTAATTACAGGGGGCAAGGGAAATCAAACCTTGTCTGTTTCTTCAAATGTGATCATTCCCCTAGTCCGTTATGCTAAAAAGTGACCCTCCCTCAATTCCCTTTCTCTAAAATATGACCCTGTTCCCATATTTCATTGAGAAAAAAAAACGCATTTTGAACACCGCATCCCTATAGATGACATAGTTGTTAAAGCTCAAGATTAATAGTGAGGAGATCCTGAGTTCGAATCCCACTAGGGACAGGTAATTTTTCTGTAGTGAGATCACACCACATTAATATATTTTAAAGGCATTTGTTGTTGCCCACTATTACGACCTCCGTGAATTTGTGTTTGTACTAAAGCAATGTCCGTGTTTGATTCTAACCGACTAAGCTGAAGGCTAGAACTGCCAAAGACTAGATGAATGCACAACTGACAACCTGAGGACCGAGGTCAACATATCCATTGTACCACATATCTTGCCACCTTGTTTCCTTTTTTCTTCCGTAAGGAACAATAATTTCACTTCATTTAACTGACATGTTATGATATTACTTTACAATAGTGGCAGTGATGTGATATGATAGGTGTAGAATTTCTAAAATATGAATATATATTTCTAAAATATAATACCGATTTCAAAAAATATTACACACCTCTCTTACTTTTAGTTTGAAGACGAACTACCAGAGAAAGCGAAAATACACCTTGATCTTGAAAGACTGCGAAAAGATTACGATTTTCTAGGTGTCGTGTCTTTTGTGATTTTGCGACGTTACGCAGATACTCCAAATAACTGGAATTTCTATTCTCGTGACTTAAGTGAAGACGTACAGTATTACCTACCGGACATTTCTTTTGATGTAGTCGGTAAGTTAATGTTGGCAGTTTTACATTTATATCGGCTAGTAGTTAAGTCGCTACTTAAATCGCTAGTTATAATCGGCAATAGGAAAATAAAGAAAAATAGCAAACACTGAGAAATGAAGAAAAATTTTAAAGAATCGAATGAATGAAATGCATTGACACCTAACAAATCATTGAAGTTGATTCTTAGGGATGTTTAGATTATGATTTGCAAATTACGTATACAAATGTGTCTTTTTCGTGAAAAATCTTTAATTCCAAAAGTACTGAGCATATTTGGCTGTAATTTGGTGGGAACATAACTTGGGGTTTTTACATTAAGAATTGTTCATGACATGATGTAATCTATCTGCTAGACCTCGGATGTTCTTCCTATAGAATACGACACACGACCGAACATCGCTATCAAGGATGTTCGGCAAGCCCTCACTGCGAACTCCGTTCGCTTATAGTATCGAAAGAAAGCCCGAACGTCTAGCAGCAAGACTAGACATGATGATATCGTGGATGATCTGCAAATTAGGGCTAGAAATGTGTCCTTTTGGTCAAAAATCCATGATTCCAAAATTATTTAGCAAATTGGATTGAAATTTTAACATTCTTAGTGACCTTTGAATTAAGAAGTGTTCATAACTTGATGATCCGGATCCCATCTGCGATATGCATAGTAGGTCTAAAAATGTGTCTTTTGAATCTATAATTTCAAATCTACCAAGCAGTAGTTTGATGCGGATGCATCTGGGGATGTGTAGATGAAGCTATATCCAGAACGTGATGTTCCCCATCAGCGATATGCAAATTAGGTCAAAATCTCTCTCAATTTTGGTCAAAGACTTATTTTAAAACTGTATGGTGAATGGGCTGAACTTGGTGGGAATGTTTCTGGAGGTGTTATTCTGCAATTATTGTTCAAAACATTTTGGCATAATTGGAAATTGGTCCTAGCAACCATTACTATGCCCTTAGCAAAAGTGAAATGATGATGCATATTACAAAGACAATAACAGGGATAAATATTCCAAACATGTATGCAAATATGCCTAGCAACAAGACCACACCCATACCAACAGCCAACTACAGCTGTGCTACAGCGCCATTTGTGGTATTTTCCTATAGGGTGTCCACCTGGAAAATTTGGAATAATGTGCCAGGACGATTGTGTCTGTCAGAACGGAGCAACATGCCATACATTTAATGGTGCCTGTAAATGTACTGAAGGCTGGAAAGGTGTAGCTTGTGATATAGGTAAATTACTAACGAAAGCCGTTATCAAAGTATGAGAAAAAGCAAAATATTAGCTCTGTAAAATAAATGCCATTTGTACACACACACACACACACACACACACACACACACACACATATATATATATATATATATATATATGTATATATATTCGTGTATATCTAATGCAATCACAATTCAGGCAAGACACACACACACACACACACACACACACACATACACACACACACACACACACACACACACACACACACACACACATATATATATATATATATATATATATATATATATATATATATATATATATTCGTGTATATCTAATGTAATCACAATTCAGGCAAGACAGACAGACAGACAGACAGACAGACAGACAGACAGACAGACAGACAGACTGACAGACTGACACACACAATTAATGAATGTGTTTGTCTCAATTCAAATTACAGCTGCACCAATAATTTTGGTATCCCCTACAAATGTGAGTTTGACATACGGTCAGTATTTTGTTGTCTCCTGTGATGTGATTAACGTTGAATTCATAATAGCAGATAGTGCCAACTTTTTATTTCTTGTGAACGGGAAAGAAGTTAATCTATATTATGTTTTCGTACAAGTGGGACCAAAAAAATACAAAGGGTAAGTGTGTTCTTTAACCCTTCCCCCCCCCCCCTCCGTATATTGCATCGAGGGTAATGCAGACGTGCATACCTTGGTCATAATGTATTGCCTTTCATCATGTTGAGCATGTACTCGTTACCAAAGTTGTAAAATGCGTTAGCCTCCACCACAAACAACTACTGTTGTCGCTGATTTTTCATCATTATACCATTTGGAAACTGATCACACATATGACAGATGTATCTGAAATTGCTCAGAAAGTAACACGATGATATTCTTGAATGGTGTACCAGTCCTTCGCCATGATATCACTTTGCCTTCGACACGGACCTGTACAACGAAATAAGTAATTTCCTGCCAGCCAATTTATTTATTTTGCCTTTACGTTCTCTATTAGCTGAGCTTGATAAACTCTCTATAATAAGGCCGACTGCATATTGCGATCGTCAAATCACACATTATTACAAATTACAAATTGCACGCCTTCAGCCGCATAACAATAATGGTATCATGGTCTCCATCAAGTTCCATTTGCACATATAAACGTACGATATTGAACATGAATCGTGGACATCGTTAATTGTACGCTTCAAGAAAGTGACTTGGGAATTAACTACAAAACGATATTTTGATACGTATTACAACTTCTCTAACAAATATAACGTCTTATGAATTAAGGAAATATTGTTATAATTAACAGAAAATAGCAAAACAAACAGTGTCATTCAGTGTTTTTGGAAATAATAGATTATACAGTAGTATTGATTTGTATAATTATTTGAATGTTTGTGACTTCTTTCACAGTAATCTAGAAATAAGTACAGCTAGTGAAATGAACACAGGGGAAATAACATGTCAGTATACTGATCATGATGGTGACATTTTCACAGCAGCTGCGCAGGTCAATATTTCTGGTAAGTAAATTATTGACAATATTGTGGAGTTTTTTATATCTACGTATTCAAGCGTATAGCATGTTAGGATATATTGAATAAGATTATAAAGTGACCTTATAAATTACTATAGGCCGAATCAAAATAGTATTAGACATTAGAAGGGATATGCTTACATTTCTAGTATGATCACTACCATATAATACCATAATTATCACATATTTCAATTCACTTCTGACATTTCAATCTATTTCATTGGTGGTTTCATTAAATGGATCCGTGTATTTCTTACAGGTTGCTCTAAGGACTACTGGGGTGAAAGTTGTTCAGAGTTATGCCAATGTGTTAATGACGCCACGTGTGATAGATACAGTGGTTGTATCTGTGCAGAGGGATGGACTGGACAGAATTGTACCAAAAGTGAGAAATTGGTTGTAACATTTGAAAGAAAATAATATGGGTTTTTTAAAATATTTATTGCAGAAATTAAGAACTAGTTTTCAATTTTCATAACTTTTTTGTTAAATACAATAAAGTGTGTGAATGAAAAAGTGATAGAACATAACTTATTTGCTCGAAATAATAAGAGCGATGTGAGTTGCATAAAAAACAAGTTAACATTGTTAAGCTATATCACTACCGTTTAAGTAGTTTGGCCTATATTACAGTTGTATAAGGTAAAGTTTAAGAAGGAAAATGTCTGACAGAATTTTTCTTCCGAGCTGAAATCTTTGTCGTGTTTGTTCGTTAGTATGTTCACAGGGGTGGTATGGTAGTGATTGTAACCAAGAATGTCGTTGTGAAAATGGAGCACATTGTGATAGAAGAGACGGTACATGTTCGTGTACTGGAGAATCATGTGGTCGTTACTGTCAGGATACATGTACATGTGAACATCCCATGGAAACCCCCAAGTGCAATGCTTCCAACGTTTGCATTTGCCAAGAAGGTAAAGGGACCGTGTAGTCAGTAAAGTAACATAACCTGTTATTAAGCCGAGGAGAAATTTCATGAAATATCATATGAGAATGGAATGGGTTTTTGTTTTGTTTAAAAACCTTAAATATTTACAAGTCGGTGATGATATCAAGTAATTGTTTTTAAACATACGCTAAGAATACGCTAAGAATACATATTACGGTTAACAAACAGTGTAATATCGCAATGATTATATTATTTAAGCTCTACAGGTGTATCATTGTAAACAAAACAACACAGTGATTAAAACCACAAAACCGTGTTATAAGAACTTATTGTCGTCGTAGGTCATTGGCCAAACACTGAATCTCATTTAACATGATTAAAACCATTTTCGATTTGTGAATCCAATCGGTCACTTTTTAATCATTGTATTACTAAAACATTATAATGTCTAGACATTTTCATTATCAATGTTTTAATGAACTCACTTTTCCTCTGTTTAATTTGTAAAGTTATAATAGAATTACTATAAAAATATAAACAATAATCTAAACGCTTGTAAAAATGTTCTGATTAGTTTCAGAGAGACCTCACACTAATGGGAACTACTTTACCACATGGAGTACGACAGGCGTTGTATTTACAATTGCAATAATTACTATTGGAGTCTTGATTTACGCTAGGTTTAAGATGAAGAACAACAAGTATAAGAAACTTGGTGCCATCGATGTTGAAGTGGAAAATATGATAACGGTATAGTTGCTACTCGATATGTGATTGTTTTGGATATGGATACATGGATGCTTGTATACGTATGTACGTACGTGATGCGTTCGCACGTCTGCTCGTACCTACTTGTGGAGTATGCACGTATGTACGTACGTATGTATGTATGTATGTATGTATGTATGTATGTATGTATGTATGTATGTATGTATGTATGCCTGCCTGCCTACCTGCTTGTCTGCATGCCTGCCTGCCTGTCTGTCTGTCTGTATGTCTGTCTGTCTGTCTGTCTGCATGGCTGTCTGTCTGTCTGTCTGTCTGCATGTACGTACGTTTTGTACGTACGTATTTATGTAGATATTACAGTATAATGTATTACATACATTGCAGACTTAAATATACTCAATATCTTTTAGGTATTAAGAGAAAAGGTAAAGGATTTTGAAGTGCCAAGAAGTAGATTAAAAATTGAAAGAGGGGCAGTCTTAGGTCAAGGGGAATATGGACATGTAGTGAAGGCACAGTTACAAACGTGTAGGGGAACGACAACTGTTGCAGTGAAGAGGATAAATGAAGGTAAAGTGACGACTCCTTTACTCGTACAAGTTGATGGGTGTAATAAATGATCTAAGAATGTACAAATGTTTCTTATACATCGAACGAGGAGTGGAGGGGGGGGGGGTAATTACAGTAAATATTACTGGAAATTTGGTTGACCATTCGGGGTGTTGATAACACTAAGCCTTGATATATATTTTATTCTTCTTATCACCACAGTAGGTTTTCTATTTTGAGGAACATATTCAATTGTGTTGTCTAAACTCTAACATTCCCGACTTTGATATGGACAATTTTGATATCGAACAGACATTCTATCTAAATAGTATTATCATATTATTGACACGTTTTTATTCACTCCTTGTAGACAAAGCTCACTACTACAATCATCGTGATTTCTGTCGTGAGGTGGAAACACTCATTTCTGTTAAGGGACATCAAAATATCATCGAATTTCATGGTGTGGTATTGAATGAAGGTAATAAATTGACTCATTTTAGCACAACTTGTTAGTAGTTCTATAAGAATGGTGAAGAGTGTGTGTGCGTGTCTGTCTGTGTGTGTGTGTGTGTGTGTGTGTGTATAAATAACTTTAAAACTCGCCATGATTTTTGGTGGCAACATTGCTAGGGTGTGAAGATAGAAAATTGTTATATTGAAAATGATTGCCTCAAAGATGTGTAACTCAAACTCACAAAGTAATGGTCAGACCTGGCTAAAATTGGTTGAGTTGATCTTAGGGGTGTGCAGATAATTGCCTATGACATGTTGATCATGTCAGTGATATGCAAATTAGGTCTAAAAATGTGTCTGTTTGGTTAAAAGGTGAATGCAAATATACCTAGCAACAAGACCATGCCATGGCAATAGCCAAATGATGGTAAATACGGTAAATTGTTCAACAGAGCTGCATATACAACTGGATAATGATTCTGCCAATGAACACCTATACCTAGCATGGATCGGTATATGGATAAACATATACAGTTGTGCAACTCGCCATTGGCACTATTTGTTAACAGTTTATTTTAATATAAAGTTTCTTATATGCATAAAAGATTTGGTTTTGACTTTAAAATAAACTTTTTGTTGAATCAATTAATTCCAATTAATTCCAATGCCAATTATATTGTTGCCTCTGTGTCTGTTTCACATTACATATTTAGAGAACCACACCAACACAATGATGAGATACTATGTAAATTATTAATTATGATAAAGGGGTGTTAACTTGGCATTGTTGGTAGCCAACTTAAGCTGACTAACTATATTAAATGTTGTTCTTCATAAATTATCTCCCCTGTTGTTTCAGAACCAAGGTACATCATTGTTGAGTATGCAGGAAATGGTGATCTTTTAAACTATGCTATCAGGTTGAGACGCCGACATGTAGTTCCACTGGAAGAGGAGCAGAGGTTAATACAGTTTGCCCGAGATGTGACTCACGCTATGGCGTTTCTACGTGAGAAGAAGGCAAGTAGAAATCTAACTTTGGCATGACCTTTTTTTTCATAGCATATGACATTAAGTAGGGTTGGTCATATGACCTGATATCTTTTCAGGAATGGTTACTATATTCTAATTTATTAAATATTGCTTGGTCACATATTCGTGGCAATCAGCCCATGATCAAGAGTTTACTTTTAGGCATACTTATATGATTATTAAAAGTAGGTAAATGTTTATGTTGATTTCTTGCTTGTAATATACGAACTATTTTGTGTGGTTATACAGCAAAATGGTAGAATGGTAAATGAGTAGGACAAGACAGTTAATTGGAAATTCATGTCACTCCTCAGATTGTACATCGTGATGTTGCTGCCAGGAATGTACTTATAACTGATGAGTACGTAGCTAAGATTGGTGACTTTGGTCTCAGTAGAAATGTTTTTGGTACAAAGGGAAGATACGAAAAGGTTCCATGGGTATGTCGAAGCTTATTACAATAGTTTCATTGCTTGGATTATTAGTATTACATAGACACTGCTATTTAATAAATTCCTATATACTAAAGTTTGGTTGCCATAATTGTCATTATTTGTTCGATCGATATTTAAATCATACATTTGGAAGTTACATGTTACCAAGCATTGGCAGCCTTAAGAATCATGTCAACTTCAATACGTCATTACGCTATTACATTCAATCACTTCCTCGTAGTCAACTGTAATTCACTGCCGTTCCTCATACCAACAAAGTAAAAAAAGTAAAATCAAAATATTATTTCATGCAGGCAGCAGATCAAGGACCATTGCCTTTAAAGTGGATGCCAGTTGAGTTCCTGACTAAAGGGATTTATAAGACCGAAGGCGATATGTAAGTTGCATCTTTTTCTAGTGATTAACGTAGTACTGTATACGCCTCAGAACGGAAAGTTTTGCCGTTACTTTTTCAAGTACTTTTTTCACACGTTACTTTTTCACACGCATCCTCAGTTACAAACACAGGAAAGAAATCAGAGATCATCACTTCATATGTTTTAATTATAAATAAAATGTTTTAAAATTGTCACATTTAAAATCCAATATTGTCATCTAATAATTTCAAATCTATGGAAAGATAATCGATTTCCTTGAAAGTAAGATGATGACTAATCTAAAAGTTCTTTGTTTTTCATTTCAAAAGGATCTGGTTTTCATACGACAAAGTTTGAGGAGATTTAATTTGGATAACTTTTAATTGTTTAATTTTTTTTAATTTTTAATGTTTAAGCGGAACTAGTCCCCGACGGGTAGGCTAACTTACAGTTGGCATTTTTTCATATGTACTTAGTCTGGAATTCTGTTAATAGGAAGAATGGCATGACTATGGCCTTTAACTCAGCCATGTCAGATGGAAATACCATTAAGTACGACTATCACTGTTACAGTCTGAATATTATGACGTAATACTTTAAAATGTGAATTGTCAGCAGGCTTAAATCTGATGCCGGTCAATAAATGTTTATGAACCAAAAAAGAAGGAAGGAAAAAGTTATTGATATACATTTCTTTTTCAAGATTGGTAAACGTATACGATTACTGACTGATTTATCCTGATATTTCAGATGGTCTTTTGGAGTGCTTCTTTGGGAACTCGCTTCTTTAGGTGTGTATGTGTTATGATTTTGCCTCCACGCCTAATGAGAACCTCATTCGTATATTTATATTTTCATTTTACATGAATCATATCATATCAATCTAATATATTGGTGCAGAAATGATGTTTGAATATCAATTGTCTGTTTTACATAAAAACGTTTTAACTATAATGGGACCTTGTTTGGCAGAATTCTGTCTTGTCGTCACTATGTTATATATATTACATTCACTACTACAGGAGAGACACCATTCCAACATGTACCTGCATTAGAGTTTTATCGAAGACTTGCTAGCGGTGAACGTCTTGAGAAGCCCAGGAGATGCTCAAAGGCAGCGTGCGTTTTTTAAAATTTAATTTCAAATAGTCAAAGATGAAGAGAGGGAAACTGGAATGTGATGAAATAGGAATTTTTGAACAAACGCATTTATGTGTAATTTGCCAAAAAAGTGCAGATTCTTACAGATAATATTCTACCAGAAATAATACATTTGCTAAACGACTTATACTTCACCGTACAGATTAGCTATGATTAGCAGTTGCTATAAGCATTTTAAGTATGGGAGAGTATTAGACAGACAGACAGACAGACAGACAGACAGACAGACAGACAGACAGACAGACAGACAGACAGACAGACAAAGATACTTAAACGGACTACTAAAAAGTGATTAAAATGTATGATTCTGAATATTTTAGGTGATTCTAAAAACAAAATATGCAATAACATCAGTCAAACTAAAACGAAAGTACTGTCACGTCGTTAATAGCAATAAAATGATAAGGAAGTGAAATGGTGTAAAGTTAATTCATTAGGGTTGGCACAAAATCTCAATTCTCTACTGCTAACTTAAGTGGCTCTGTACATTAATTCCAATCTGTTTTTTTTCCCATCAGCTACGCCATAATGAGGCATTGCTGGCAATCCCCTCTACAACTAAGACCCGATCCAAATAAACTGACAGAGATGTTAAACGATTTACTTCGAAGCGAAGAGGTAGTGTATATTATTCTGTGTTTAATAAGTAAACACATGTAATCTGTATCATTCTAAGACTACGTTCAGTGCAGGTTGTCATCCTGACGAGTTTTGGCCTGTGACGTGCATGAAATAGGTGTATTGGCCTGTGACGTAAATGAAATAGGTGTATTGGCCTGTGACGTAAATGAAACAGGTGTATTGGCTGTGACTCAAGTTAAATGAAATAGGTGTATTGGCCTGTGACGTGCATGAAATAGGTGTATTGGCCTGTGACGTAAATGAAATAGGTGTATTGGCCTGTGACGTAAATGAAACAGGTGTATTGGCTGTGACTTAAATGAAATAGGTGTATTGGCCTGTGACGTAAATGAAATAGGTGTATTGGCCTGTGACGTAAATGAAATAGGTGTATTGGCCTGTGACGTAAATGAAATATGTGTATTGGCCTGTGACGTAAATGAAATAGGTGTATTGGCCTGTGACGTAAATGAAATAGGTGTATTGGCATGTGACGTAAATGAAATGGGTGTATTGGCTTTGAGTGTCAGACTGCTTGTATCTACATAATAAATCATACAATGGAAAACTATACATACTTCACTGTTTTTAATTTATGAAATTGTTTTTCTCTTTTTTTAGATGTTGTTCATTAGAAACGCTGAAGCAAGACATTATCCTAACAGCATAGTATAAACATCAATCATATTTCTCTCTGCAATACAGTTACTTAGTGTGAATCAACAGGATCCTATAATTCCAATCATTTCAACAACAGAATTTCCAATTTCTCCACCCGGTAACCTTTTTATTTGCCCAGTCGAAAAAACATAATTCCATTCGTTACGCGGCTTTGGAAAAGTTGATATTTGAGGCTATTGTTGTACGTAAACATTGTTACTATTGGTCATATATTTTATTATTGTGCTGTGAATCGAGGTTGTTGTTTCTTGTGGTATTACCGTGTTCTCGCTGTGTAGATTTGCTGTCCGAATAAATTCACGGTCGTCGTTATTCAGTGCCATGCAGTAAACTGTGACACAGAAATCTCGTCGTTAATCTGCGTGTATTTTTGTACGTATAGTATATCCACGTAGTATAATGAGCTTGTAAAGGTTTATTATCAAGTAGCTGTGCGAGGTTATAAAAGAAAGTAATAAACGCTGTCTGACTGCTTAAAGGTGGTCTGAATCAGTATTTATTAGTGTACTGTAGTAACTAACAGCGTTTGCTCTATCTACCAAAGATGACAATTAAAACCAATGGGTTGTGTATTACATAGCAGGATACGATGTCTACGGATGTCCTTATTTCTACATTTCGCCTCTGCACATAAGGCCTTCCTTCAGAATGTCAAAAAAGAACAGAAAATGTAGGAAAGATGATAACTTAAGTAAAAAAATATACAAATAAAACGGATGGTGTAAAAACATACAAGTTAAAGATATAAACCAGTGGCTAGCCTCAAAAAATATTTTGAAACAAGTCAAACAGACCAATGAAACTAGCAAACGGATATATGTGGCATATAAGTTGCTGGGATAACATACTTATGTCATGAATTTTTAGTTACTGTGTTTGGATTCTGAATTTATAGATGTCGCCAAACACCTAGTTAGATAGAGAAATGAATATCTGGCTTGGGAGAAGCCTTTAGTGAGGCAGAACAGTGTCATGAATCTATAAGTGCGCATGCCACTTTACCGAATAAACGTATTTCCATGTGTCTATTTCAAGTGTAGTGACTGACGTCTACTGTTATGGCTAGACACATTATGTATTGCTGTGATGTAGATTGACCGCATATCGCAGTAGTGACGCTAATTAAATATGTATGTTATATTGTTTAATGTAATTAGAACAAAGGACTCGAATAAGTATATATGTTGCAGTTTCTGTATTTTTGAGATACACACTATAGAGAGTGTCAGCCGGGGACGGACATGTCAGAGCCATGTCTGATCTCATCGCTACCTATCTACTGAAAAAAGTCACATTGTTATGTTCAATATTTGGTCTACAATGTACTTCTATAGATCTCACTATTGGACTACATATGTTAATCTTACTATACCTCTCTATTTGTTGGTAAAATATATAAAAATGATGTATGGGACAAATAGAAAATCTAGAAAATGAAACTTTTCCTTCTAATCCCTTTCTGGCCTTTATTGTCCAAACTAGTACTATAAGAAAATGTCTATCTTTCTATTACTGTATAATGATGTCATAACATCTTCTAAGCGATTAGATGTAAGTAAATGATGAAGTCATCGATCGGTGTGTAAACTTCTAAGGTATCCTAAACTCTAAGACCATATGCTCTCATTAATCTATTCCGAGACAGGGCAACGGGGGTTATTTACACTCTACTAATCGCAATATTTCGATAAATAGTTTCCTTGTCCGTCAACCGATAAGAGCCACTTTGGTTAAAAATGTTAGTCGGTTATCTCAGTTTGAGAAGTTCATTCAAAATGATTTAGACAAGGGGACGAAATTGCCAAAGGTCTGTGGCAGTAGTAGCAGTAGAATTTATGCAAAGTTTGAAATATCCGTTTTTGTACTATGTGTGTGGTTGTGTATATCTGTGTTCGTTTGCGTGTATGTGTCTTTAGATATCTTGTTGTTTTTTAAGGCTATAATGAACATTGTTGAATCAGACTCTATATTTATGTTCAGCGTTAAGCTTAGTCTATATGGATGTACAGATTGACATGGTCGATCCCAGCTGACTGACACTGTTGAGTATGCTGTTCAATGTCATTACCACCTAGCTATACGACACCATTGAGATGACCTGCAGCAGCATTTATTCGTATGAACAGCATCTGTAAATTTACATA